>NW_010133097.1:71563-84538 GCF_000699245.1 Pterocles gutturalis | reverse complement strand
TGAAGATGCTTCCCCATTGCTCTGCCTGTATTATTGCTTTGTGGTTGAACGAACAGCAAATTCTGCTGTTTATAATGCTTCACAGATAGGAGTTACATCATCCAATACATATGATTTTTCTGGATTAAATTGTACCAGCTAGTCTTATTGTATGTGATTAGACAAACGTGGCTACTGTGAGTAGCTAAATAATGAAGGATGCCACCATTTCTGCTGTGCGTCCTTTTGAAGGGGGCTAATTTATTCCAAGTTTAGTAATAATGATGTGCCTCGTGATTTTATGCTGTCCTGTTTTAGTCTATAAGATCATTCAGTTCAAGTTGTTAGCAGAAGTTCCAATGGGAACTGATGTGTCTGGTTTCTGGCACCGAAGCCAGTGCCAGTTTTGGCACCGATTCAGAAGGTTCGTATCTGGCTCCTGTGGCTTGGATCTGTGCTATGGAGATCAAAGAGGTGTTGCCTTCACAACCAACACTCTGCTAGAACTACCAGTAGCTCATTTTAAGGAGTAATGAGCAGATTTCGGAAATACTGGTTCCTTTTTAAGAATACAAAAGTCCATGTATGTTCTCGTGTAAGGAACTGAAAGAGCCAGGGGAGAAAAGTATAAAATAGATGCAATTTTGTGGAGTCTTGAAAAGGAGCAGGCAGAAGGATAGAAAGACCCAAGTATTAAATAGCCAAACAGCAGAAAGGGAAGATAATTTTTAGTCATTATGCACCAGATTTTCCAAAGAGGAAAATATCTTCTGGATAAAGACTACTGAAAGCAAATGGGACTTGAGTTTTTTTGAATCGCATAATTCCACTTTGGATTTTCGAAAGAGTTTAATACGTGGGATGTTGATTAGAGCCTATCAGAAAATGAAAGGAGGTGGGGAAAAAGGAAATTATTTTCTTCTGCTGAAAGTTTTGATGAAAATTAAAAGCATTTTGCTTTCAGATTTGATTTGTTTAAATTCAGGAAACACAGGAAGGAACAGGGTTTTTTAGGAAAAGGAATAATGAGGTACAAGCAATATATAAAAAGCACCAGACATTAGAAGGAGTACATTTTTTGAAAAGCAGAGAAAGTCAATCACATCGAGTAGACTTTTTTTTCCCCCCCGGGTGATCAGATAACAACATCGTGCAATTGTTTGACCTTGGAGCACCTTAACCGTGAAGCAACACCTAGCTGCACAAGGACATTTTCAAACAGTGCTCTTCATTTAGAAAAATCTGTAATTTCTAGGTCTAGGATCAACATTTCACATACTGTATTATATCTCTGTTTTATTTTTTCTTCAGGAGCAGTATTAATAATGCAAGAGCCAAGGTTTAAAACAGTTTTAACATATTCTTTAATTTCTGTGTCGTCTCACAGCCTGTCTGCCAGCAGCCAATGACAAGGGATGGGCAGCTCTGGGCTGTGGTATAGGACTTTCATAGGCTGCACAATTTATAGATCCGCAGAGATTTATAGTACCATTGGCTCAAGTCCTCTCTACAGGGAACATTTTCCAGGGCTAGGTAATTACCTGAGTTCTGAAAGCAGTGTGCCATCATCAAATATATCCTGATGTTCTCCTTCCCCTTATTCTTTTTACTGTAACTATCTCTAGTTTGAAAGCCAGTTTCTTTTTTTTTTTTTTTTGTGAGCCTAGAATAGCTTCCCTGCAGTGTTTGTCTTGGGTTGTGAAAGAATTCCAAATGCCGGCAAAGTGCATTGCTAATAAGAATTTACCTGTATGATTCAATGAACAAACCCCCCCCCCAGCCACACGATCATGTAATTACTGCTGTCATAGATAACAAAATACGGGCACGAGGCACCGAGTGTTCATTTCTCACTGGAATTTCTTGATCCCTGTAAGCAGCTCCAAGGGCAGCCGAATCGATGGACTTGGGGCTTGCAGTCTAGTAGACCAGCGGTGTACTTGGCAGAAAAAGCCAATTATTGTCAAGTTGTTTTGGTGGACTTTTTCCATTCTTTGCCGAATGTTCACATCGTTATTTGAGTGTTGTGAAGTGTCGTCTTGAACTTTATCAGGTTAGTCTTCATACACGCTTTTATATTCGAGGACATTCTCAGGACCCTGACATGTCCCATTTTGCTACCTAGAAAACTGACCACACGCAGCGGGGCAGAACAGCACTTGGCACAGTTTGAATTCAAAGGCGTGTACTCTATAAGCTAAAAAATCAGGTCCAATTACTGAAAGAATCTATTAACAAACTGGCAAAGAAGGTTTATAATGGACACTTTATGATAGTATGGCTTTTGCTGTATATGTGTAACAGTCTTTATGTTGTCCCTGGAGTGTCCAAGAAAGAGAACGGAGGTGCTTCTTCATAGTCCTTTCCATCCTTCTGTGCTTCTGAAGTGAGCATTGAGGCAGATTAGAAAGATCATGAGATCATTTTGTTGAAGTCCCCCCAATAGAGAGCTACCATGTACGTTCATGGAGAAATGTCACCAAGTGAAAATTCTCAAAATCGAATTTGGAGTATAAATTCCATTTTCCAAAAGGACTTAGACACAAAGGACCACTTTTTATGCCTGTAACCTACAAAATGAAATCGATGGGAAATCAGGGGTCTCTATTGAACCTGGCCCAGAGGAGTCAGAGCCTCCCCAGGAGTTTCCTGGATACACAGCCGCTGGAATTAGAGAATGTTATCCTGTGTATGTGCAAGAATTCCCCAGATGGGCAGATCTCTGTCATCCATTTACAGGCTTTCTGAGCCATCCACTCACCTTGGATATATTAGCCTGGCCCTTTGGTCTGTGCTCCTGTCTTTGTTTCCACTGCAGCCATTAGGCAAGCTAATAGAAATAAAACTTGTCCTTTTTGCCCTCTGTTTAGCATTGTGCCTCGAGCACAAGAGTCATTGAGGATAATGTTCATCCAGTAAATACAAGTGAAAAGGATCCTATTCATTTGCAGTTCTATTAGTGGAAGCTACGGTTAACAATTCAAATCTAGGGAGAAAGATAATTGCAGGAGCTGATTGCCAACCATCCTCCTATGTTGACTCACAGGGCAAAACGAGTGAGAGTGAGAAAGAGAAGCTAAAATTATAGTACAACTCTCTGAGGAATATTAATGTAATCGTTTTAACATGATCCTGCTCACACTCTATGAAGTAATGTTAATAAAAAGGATGGCTCTGGTAGTTTTTGCATTACATTTTCCTTGGAATAATTGTGACTCGACACTTACTTTGCAAACTAATGAAACTTTTACATTTCTGAATGTTTTTGTAATTTTTGTTGTTTAGGTGAAGATTATACCTTTGGGCTGAGAAAGTGCAGTCTGGAATTTTAATCTTGTTTGCTAAAATATTTATGTGCAATACTCTGAAGATACTGTACAGTGAAGGATCTTTCTTTGTGGGAACATGTTGTTATGAAATCTCTGGGATTGCTTTTAGAAGCTCGTTAGCTATGCAAAGTGGGTTCATTTTGGGTTAACACAAATATAAAATTTTCATTATAGCGCCAGTCAAGAATCTGGACCCCAGTGTCCCTGGCATTGCCCTTGCTTTGTAACAAACATATAGCCCCTTCCCTAGAGAACTAACCGTCTGCTCGCTGGATAGATTGCTGCAAGCAGATGAAACACATGAGGAGGCAACAATAGAACCAGCAGAGCTTGGCTAAAAAGCAGAATTAACAGTTCACTGCCTACATGGCCAATTGTTGAATGGTTTGTAGCCACCGAACTGAAGATGAGTCAAGCTTACTGTTAGACATAATCTGCATGCCCTGCACGGTTAATATTCACCCTGTGCTACGTTACTGTTAGACATAATCTGCATGCCCTGCGCGGTTCATATTCACCCTGTGCTACAACAGGGACGTAGCCAAGATGCAGATACTATGAGCTTCAGCAGAAAAGGGACTGATTTAGGGACCTGAGCCACTTTCTCAGTTGCCTTAGAGGTAGGTCACGTAGTAAAACTTTGTGAGAGCCAACAAGAGTCCTAAAGAGATGAGAACCATCTGTAAGTCTGATCTGAGAACAAGCAACGGAATAACAAAGGACAATGTTCCAGCTATGTCCAGGTTGATTGATTGCTCGTAGTTTGGCTCTGCTCAGCCCGCATGCTGCAGCCTCTCTGGTTCCTCTGTTGCCGTATCTTCTGTTGTGTGTTTTATTTCTCCAGCTGGAGGACCTGCCTGTAGGTAGGATATTGTTGGCCAGGCAGCTGGCACTTGAGCTGAAGAAGTGCCGCCATCCGGTGAGCAACTAATAATCAGCTGCTGTTCTGTCGGCTGACATACCTACAAACCACACACCCTATGTGTATAAAGCATTAACCCTTTCCTACAGTGGGGCAAAATGGGCTTTTTTCTGCTGTCATTACTAAGTCAGTCAGACTATATTTTTTTTCCATTCCAAATACGTTTCTGGGTAAGCTCATTTTTAGCTCTCCTGCCTTGCACCTTATCTTAAACCCGGCTTATTATTCACTTCTGTTTGCTAATGCTTCCCCCCTACACAGCCCATGTGTTTTGTACACAAAACACAACTAAAAATTTCTATTAGGTTTACTTTTCCTTCCTATGCTAGGCAGCTTAATGAGGCCAGTCCAGGATAAAAAATATTAGCATCTGCTGTATGGAGCAGCACGGAAAGCTAATACAATGCATTGAGGTATGTCTTATGTATTCTGTCAAAAGAAAGAACCTCCTGGGTGTTCATTCCTGCAAATGAGATATAAAATAGTTTCACATTTCCCTGGGGTATCGGCACTGTTCACTCCATCAGACTGCAGTGGACAGAGATCCATTAAAAGTTTTAAAACTAATCATCTGCTCGGTTATGATAGCCTCACCCCGCTTGGCAAGGTATTGTCAGCCTTCCATCACGCTGTCAACAGTGCTGGTTTGCCGTGGTTAGAAGGGTAGCTATTTTTTGCAGCTATTAACAATCTAATTCTTCCAGTCTTGGTTCCTACCTGCCACCTTCTGAGCATGTGTTAGATTTGGTTTTGTAACATGTACAGTACCTAGAAGAAAAAGGTCAAGAAAGGATTTTTTTTTTTCTTTTCCAACATATATCTTCAGTAGAAGTATATAGAGATCTGTAGAGATGGCAAGCTAGCTAGGCTGAGTTGTTTTCATTCTCCAGTGTAGCTGCAATGGTACCTGCTGAAAAGCTGATGTGGTAGTATATTCTGTGTTGTAAATTATGCACAGCTCGTTAGACCCCCCTAAAGAGAGTAATTCTTTTCACAGGGTACTGAATGCCTTCCAACTCTCATTGGAGTAAATAGAAATTCTATCTTGTAAGATCTACGTTACTGGGATTTACTGTGTCTGTTGCTGACCCTTGTGCAAGATGCTGTATGACACAGAACAAGTCCAAGTGGAGAAAAATCAGATGATTACTGAAGATCAGATCATAAGATAGGCATGAGGAGTACAGTATTTTGAAGATAAGTTTTCTGAGCTTACCATTTTCTTAGCGCCAAGATCTAGAAACTTAGTCTTTTTTTAATATAAAGGCTTAAATTCTCATTTACTAGACTTGTGTTTTCCCATTCTCATTTCTGCTCTTAGTTGGCTGACTTTGAAAGCTGACTGATACTTTTAAACAGATGATATTTTATTGTGTAGGAGCAGCCCTTTGACACCTTGGAGCTGTGAAAGATATTCTGCATCTGCTTTTTACTTTCTCTAAGACATTATTTTCTCTTCTCATGAGCTTAGACGAGTCTCAGCTTAAGAAGTCTGCACATCGTATGTTAAAAGCTGTATAGAACACAAGTGACAATGCTGTCCCTAGGAATGTGCAACTCCCACTGAGATTTCTTTTAAGAAATGAAAGAGATTCTAATTTAAAACAAAGGAAAAAGATGCCTCAATATGGCATGTATTTCAGATTGTCCTCTCCACATTAGCAGTCTTTGAAGTGAATGTACTGATTCCGATCAGGACAGCAAAACATCTTTTAAAGGGGAGTTCCTTCGGCTGTTATAGGAAGGGATATTTTCAGTTTGTAAGGAAATTGTTTTCTCAGTGTGTGCACGTGCATGCACAGGGAAAGGAGGGTAGGAAGCCTTGTTATCTTGTTCCCAGTGGAAGTGATCTTCCTGGTTGGGATCCAGTAATATAATCCAAGGTATTGTCCAGACAGAGTCATTGCAGAGAATGCGGTTCTTGGCTGTGTGGGCAAGACAGGTGAACTCTAAACATACCCATGTATATATACATGTATGTATGTCGATAGAAGAAGCATTTGTATCTCGATCATATAAAATTTCCTTGGACTGCAGTTTTAAAACATCTGCTACCAAATGTGTTTCAGTCTTAAGATACTCTGAGAATTATTGAGGGAAACCATTATTATGATATCTAGCAGTAATTCTTACCAAATACAGAAAATATCCTTGGTGATGTACACCTATATTTCATCAGTTGTATCATAATTGACCTTTTTTCAGTATAAAGCCTGTAGTCAGAGGTGGGGGCAGCTGCTTGGAATTGTTTGTTAAAGTGCACAAAGGGAGAGGAAAGCACAATATAGTGTTGAAATGATTAACACTGTGCACTCAATTAATACTTTCTAGGGCCAGAAGGGACCATTAGAACATCTGGTCCTGCTTCCTGAACATGCAGGCTGTACCCTTCACCTGGGGTTATTGAACCCAATAACTTCTGTTCGATTCATGCATACTGCCTGGGCAACCTTTCAGTCTTGATTTGAACACTCCAGAAGGCAGAGATGCCTCTGCTCCCCTTGGCAGTGTTTGCTGGTGGTTAACCACCTTCTCTGTATAAAGAACTGAATAAATCTTGACTTCTAGTTTGTACGAGTCTGGCATTTCGCATCCAGCTACTGTTTCTTTTGGTGTTTTCTACACTAGATTTTAGAAATCTCTTTGGTGCTTTCTATTTGTTTTCTCTAAAGGTATGTACACATGATAAGCTAGTCACTCTTCTTTTTTAACGGGATAAATAGGCTGAGGTCTGAAGGTCTCAAGCCTACCAGTCATTTTTGGCTGTCTTGCTGTACTTTTCCAATTTTCCGAACTCCTCTGCAAATTGCAGTACCAAACTGGACGTTGCTGCCACGTAACTCTCCTCCATTCAGCACGTGCTTTTCCTGTGTATTTCGGGATCCTACTGATCCCCTGTGTGCAGGCCAAGCATTCAAGCACAGGGTAGAAGGCAATGAATAATGGAGAAGATGTATAATGTCATGTCATACAGAGGAATCTGCTCTCCAGTCAGTGAGAGCCAAGTTTCACCAGCTGAATTGGCTGAAACACGAGAAAAATTGTGAAGGATCTGCAGCTGGAGTTGTGCACATGGCTTGTGTTGTCCAGGTCTCCAAACAGGTGTAGAGAGGGGGAACTCAAGATGTACGTTTCACATCAACTCTTCTCCTCAGATAAACCCACTCGCTGTTTCTGCTGGTGCCGTTCTACATCCTGTCGGCTTTTTCAGAAAGCTAGCGTGTGGATTGCTGGCGAAATAGCCTGGTCCCAGCCTTTGGTTCAGTGCTTCCACTGGCATCCCTCTGCGGGACCGTCCAGGGTCTCGGGGATCTGCTTTACTTTGTGTCTAACAAGAGTTTAGTAAGGACCCCAAATGAGCCCCAAAAATCTGGATATTTGCAGCGGTGAGTCAAGAAAGACATTGATTTCAAATCTGCTCTCAACATCCAAGAACGTTTATTTTTGTAAGAGGATGAGTCAATACAATCATCTGATGTGCCGTCATATTAAGAAGGGAAAAAGAGAGTAAGCCAAATGTCTGAATGGAAAATGGACTTTCTGCTTGAGCGATAATGATTTTAAACCAGCCCTGACACCAGTGGCTAGAATTTATACTTAGCAGCAGCCAGCAAAAGGACTGGTTTTTAGGGAAGCTAAACAATATTCACGCCAAACTCCAGCAGTTTCGTGTCAGCACCATGAAGGTCCAGTTTTGGGCTCTAATCTAAACTTTTCCCATGTTGCCTGCAGACCCAACAGATCCTCTTAACCTTCCCTGTCCTTCCCATTCCTTCCCCACTCTGTGGTGGAATTTAGTCATCCAGCTGAAGCTTTATAGACTTAATTTGTTAGGAACGGAGAGTTACACCGTGGTAGGAGTGATGGTTGCTGAGTAAGTTACTTAGCGTGCACAAATAGTCCCCGCGGGGTTTGCTTACAGTGAGGTATATGCTTAAATACTTTGCCGAAGGAGGCAGGTAGGTCAAGCAGATGCTGGAAACAGGCACCTTTTTTTGCTTCTAAAACATAATGGCATAATACAAGAACATTGCTTTTCTCTAGCACTTTGCAGAAACCAAGGTAGACCAAAATTTTCACAAATGATCTCAGTTTTGGAACCTGGTTTTCAGCTCAAAGTACTTTTGTCTTGACATCTAAGTGGAATAAGTGCTTGGAGCTCTTAGTGATGAGTTGGCACTTTGGGTGCTTTGCATTTCAAATACTGAATTTGCACCAAAGTTGGACACCCCAGAATTTCAGAGAAGTGATAACTTTGCAGAGAATGTCAAAAAATACGGTAATTTGTTTCAAGGAATGTGGAATCCTGCCTGAAACACAGAAAGCAGGTGTCCAGCACCTGTTGAGCATCTCCTTGTTTTGATGTGCTGCCAACTCTGAGAACCTGGTAGCCAGGAAAAGAAACGGAGAGAAGAATAGCACCCACCTCAGTTTATAACGGCTGAGAATAAAAAGGAAAATGGGGTTTTATGGGAGAGAAGTTTGCAGAAGCTATTTTGAACATAACCAATTCAGCTGCAAGAAAAAAGAGAGTTTGGGGAAGGGGGTGGAAGTCCTACAAAGCAAGCTGCTTTATGCATTCAGAGGCAAGAGAGAGTCTTCATGCTCAAGAGCTTCGGCTAAAAAGAGCTTAATCAAAGTCAATGGACAATTATAATGTTGGAACAAATGATGACAGAATACGGGATCTTGAAATTGGTCCAAAGGAAGACAGAGGAGCCTAATGTTTTCCATAATTGATTTCAAGGCTCAGATGGGGAATACTGTGTATTATAGAAACATCAATTGTTCCGTTTTCTTAATAATTTAGACTGGCTGTTTCTTTGATAATGATGTTCTCGGCAGCTGTGAAAATAACATTCTGAGTAAACACAGGGTAAAGGCGAATGTAAGTCCTTGACATCAGAAACTGTTAAGAAAGGTTGCACTTTTTGCAGCAGTGGTAGGAGTAAATAAAAGAAAATACAAGCATTTGGAGTCCATTATTTGGTAATCTGTATGCGGACGGTTTCTCAATTACTTTATGACTGCCTGGGACTGCAGGAGACACTCGTAGGGATTTCATGTTCGAACTGGATATTGCCAATAATACCCAACATTTTTTATAGATCTCAAGGTATTTTACAAAGGAGACCAGGACTGTTATCCTCATTTTACAAATGGGGAAATTGAGGTATAGAGACATATATTGATTTGTTGACTGATTTTAGTTCTGTGTTGTCTGTGAACATAGAGTGTCACTGCTTTGGTCAAATAAGTCTACATTTATAATTTGTGGAGGTTGCATTAATTTGTCTCTTAAAAGTAGCACAAGAATGACTGTTTTCCCCTGTAAAGTGATAAATGCAGATGACGACATCCTAAGAATGTGTAAGCAGGTGATACCAAGGACACTGTTAATTGAAACATATTGGTGGCAGAAGTTGAATATTTTAAATACTTAGCAACAAAAGTACGCATTTTTTAGGGCTGTATTTATTAAAGACACAGGCTTAAGGTCTAGATCTTTATCCCCATCATTGGTGTAACTTGGGAACAGCTGCATCCGTGTCACAAAGGTGTCCCACAGTCAAGGTATCTACAGTTCAGAATGATTATGAGATCAGGTGTCTCATTTCTGGAACAGCTGGAATGTTTATGGCCAATTGTGAAATCACAGATTTTCACAAAGTTTGGGGTGCATCAGTTGGGGCTTTTTGTTTGTTTTGTTTTTAAATAAAAACGTGGACAGCAGTCTAATTGCCCCTATATTTTCCAATAAATTATTTCAGAAGTTAACAAAAAAAAAAATCCTTTGTATATTACACTGTGCAACCCAGCTCAGTATTGGGCTGCTTGTTGCCATAGCTGCAGCTCAGGAAAATGTGTTTTTCTCAAAGATTTATAAACAGAGATTGCAATGTTTTAGCTCTGTGTAGCAACAAGCAATATCCAGTGTCCCCAAGTCGCATGTAAATTCAAACACTGGGGAGTCATTCTAATGACATTTGAGCCTCAGTATCCATGTAGCACAAGAATAGCATCTCACCGGTTCTCCATTAATGTATCTTGTGCTGTCCACTCAGAAGATACATTTCACTAAGGAAACAGCTTCATCATTTGAAACCATAGGGTTTATACTGTTTTGCTGGGCAGTAGCCACAAAGCTGACCAACTTACCCACCCCTGCTCAGCAGCTCTGCACTTCTTATGCCAGCCTCAATTCTAGAAATCCCAGCTGCACTAATGAGTGACATTGCCAGGGAGGCTTGATTCAGTAATGACGCTAACATGCTTTGAGGTCCGGGGTGATACGGTTTCAGAAGACAAAGCACGGTGTTTCAATTGTTTGTATAAATATAACATTTTCTAGGATTTTTCTGAAGTGTATGTGAACAAACGCTGTCACTCATTTGGGCTGTACAGGAAGCACTAGTGACCCACCGATGTCAGCGCCACGTTCTCCCAAAAGGCTGAATCCTTGATCATCTCGCTCTGTTGGGAGTTAAGAGCAGCTCCGGTGTCTGTGGTAGGTGGGGGCTGAGCCACAGCCGTTCTGACATTTCTGCTGGGAAGTGCACCCAGTCATGACAACTTCTGCTGAACTTCTGGCCATTCAGGCTGAAATTTGCAGAAGCTCTTTGCTGTTGGATTAGCTTCGTTCCTAGGAAAGTAAATGGGCAGAATGCTGTTTAGTTAATGGAAGTGGACTTCAATGTTTGAAATCTTTGGGAAATCTTTTTGAAGTGCTTTATTCTGGAGCTAAATCAGGAGAAGCGGGACAGGTATTTTGAAGGCAGCCTGAAGGAGCTAACCTCAGTAAAAGTGCATACAAGTCGGGCGTGCATTGTTCTCGCTTTTGCAAATGCAAATGTCTGTCCTTTTCTCATTCCCTATTTTCAATTCTGTTAGCCCTTTGTTTCAACACCTCATTCTCTTGGAGAGATGTTTCTTTTACAAAGGAATTCAGCTTAGTCCACTCACAGTTTATTGCTTGTGTCTTGTTCTATGAGTCTGAAACCCCACCATAAGATAGGAATAATGCAGGGTTGGAGGATGATGGACAAACCCCGGAGACACTGAACTGAAGGAGCCATTGTTTGCTGTAATACACATCAGACCCCACTGATGTGTCTTAATCTTCCCCTCCTTTTAAAAAGTTAATGAGCCATAAGGAAAAGGCTGATAATGAGATGTTTATTGTGAGGATCATGGATTGAGGGTATAGTCTGCTGATGAGGAACACTGACATTCAGGAGTATGGTAAAATGTTGGTTTTGAACCATAAAATGTTGGTTTTGTACACCACCTTTTGTATGGTCAGGGACGGATTTATTAACAGGCTGTACACTTGGACCTCGTACGTATCTTCTCAGCAGCAGTCTGATTTATGGAGGCTTAGGCTTGGTGCATTTTCAGTCTTGCCTTTTGCTTTATTTTTGGGAAAGCTCAGAAAAAAATAAAAAAAAGTTCTGTATTTTTCCCAGGAGCTAGGGATTCTTGATTTAACTCTTCACTGGCTTCTGATTTTACTTGTTGAGGATTAGTTTCTGTTTATAATAAATACGTCATTAGATTAAGTGGATGAAACGGTTACTTCTGGCATTAAGCTCCAGGAATCGGGGGTGGAGGGGAGAGTAACTTCAATGAAGCACAGAAGTGACAAATTAAGACCCAGTATTAGCAAACATAGCTCCTGATGTATGCACCGCAGCTCTTATTTAAATTCTGATGTGAATCTGATGTTAGAATCCAATATCATATTATTTAGGTAAAGAACCGGAGCTTTCTTTTCTATTTCTGCAGTTGCACAGGAAGGTTAGAATTGTGTTTCTCAAGCCCAAGATCATTTTTTAAATTTCTCTGTGCCCAACTCTTGTTGTTGTTGCTGTTTGCAGTGGGAGCACTCATGGAAGCTCCAGCGCTTTCCAGCCGCCCATTTCTTACCTGTCTGCATTTCACATCCTTGACATGAGATTTCAGCCACCAATATCTGCCAATCCCTGAACTGACAGAGTAGACAATTGGCAAAATCTGTGGAAGTTACAGAATAAAAAAAATGTCTTCTTATGTAAATGTGAAATACTGCAAGGTTTAAATAACAGAACGTTTCAGGCTGGGAGGACTCTGTGACAGATGTCCATATGAGGCTTTTGGGCAGCTATTACTTTTTTGCAGAGAATGATGGGGTTTTGAGCCGTATCCTCAGAGTTCAATAACAATTTTCCAGAAGCATATTTGTACAAAATAATAGTGTGCCTTCCAATACATTAATGTAATGCCAGACCTTGTCATTTCTCCTCTTTTCCCTGTTAAGTCAAAGCTGTTTGTATTATCTGGTGGATACTGTAATCTGTAGAGAGAGGAAGGGGAAAGCAGCAATCTTAAAACAAATTCTACTGTCTCAATGTTAACTATAAACCTGCATTAAGTATAGAAATTACACAGAAAGGAGCTGCTTTCATTAGTCTATCATATTTTCAAGAACTAAGTGTTGCTGATTCATAAGCATAATTACATTGTTCTTTTAGTCTTTTGTATGTGAGGGAGAGAACAGAGAGCAGATCTGCTCTTAGCAAATGCCTGAAATAACCTCCATGCTAGCTTTGTGCTTGCAGGGCTGCTTCAGGGCTGCTCTAAATTTGTCTGCCTGTCCCCTGAAGACAAACTAGCACCTCCAGATACTCACAGAGCACAGCATGTGCTGGCTGCATACTATCTCACCCACAGGATAAATATTTCTTCCCTCCGGCATGAATTTCAGTT
>NW_010133097.1:64966-71532 GCF_000699245.1 Pterocles gutturalis | reverse complement strand
CAGCAGGAGCAAGGCATAGCTTGGTTCATCTTGGTAGCAGATTGTCTTCTCTTCCCAGTCAGCATGGACAAGGTCACTCGGCACCAACGAACCAAGGGCCAAGTGCAAATCTTGCATCTGCTGTTCACGATGCCATTCTCACTGTTGGTCTGCAAATTATCTAGAGTTTTATTTACCTGTTTTAGTACCAGTTAGGAGAGGTAGGTGACGCAATGTAAGATGACTGATTAGAAATAGTTTTGCAAGGTGTTACCTCTGTGGTTGTATCAGTGGAGGGAGTACAGGTGACTCCACAGGGACTGCTAAGAAGCTGTAAGGAGAAAAGAGAAGAGGGGAGAAGAGGAAAGGTGTTTCTGTAGGGGTAGTTTAGGGGGACATCCACAATTTTTCCCCCCTTTTTGTATTAAGCTGCTAAAAGGTTTCACTTTTAGCTTGTCCAAAATTAATGTTCCATTGAACATTGTCCTGTTCTTGGGCTGATGAAGGTGGCAGATCCTGTAGTATATTGGCTGCTGCTGTTCAGCTGGTGTGAGCAGGAATAACCAACATTTACCAGCTGCAGACGTGAAGTTTCCAAGTTCGTAGACTCACGCCTTGACTGCTAGAGGTCAGGCACGATAGCTCCTGTTTTAGTACCAGTTAGGAGAGGTAGGTGACGCAATGTAAGATGACTGATTAGAAATAGTTTTGCAAGGTGTTACCTCTGTGGTTGTATCAGTGGAGGGAGTACAGGTGACTCCACAGGGACTGCTAAGAAGCTGTAAGGAGAAAAGAGAAGAGGGGAGAAGAGGAAAGGTGTTTCTGTAGGGGTAGTTTAGGGGGACATCCACAATTTTTCCCCCCTTTTTGTATTAAGCTGCTAAAAGGTTTCACTTTTAGCTTGTCCAAAATTAATGTTCCTCTCGGCAGGTCTGTCACGGGGGTATCGCCCTTACCTGGTGACGAGAAGGGAGCGAGAAGAGCTGCGAGTCCCGCGCAGACAGGAGGATAAACCAGTAAGAACCAGTAGTGCCTTTAAGAGGTGTACTGGGATGGTGCTGGTGTCCGTAGTGAGCTCATGGAAGCTCTCCCTCGTCCCAGGCAGCGGACGCTGGGAAAACTCTTGTTTCCCTGCGCCTCCGTGCTCTGCCTCCATCTCCGCAGAGGAGAACGTTTTGTGGTTACAGAAGCAAGTTCTTCCCTGAATTTTCCAGCAACTGTGTGATCCTGCTGGTGTGGAGTAGTGGGTGTGAGAGGGTTTCACTTCCTCAGAGAGGAGGGATTTCTCTCCTGTTTCCTTCCCAGACCCACCCCTCTCCCTCTCTGAAGCCGTCGGGGTGTCCCTGCCCTGAGGCGGGTAGATCCCTCTCGGCAGGTCTGTCACGGGGGTATCGCCCTTACCTGGTGACGAGAAGGGAGCGAGAAGAGCTGCGAGTCCCGCGCAGACAGGAGGATAAACCAGTAAGAACCAGTAGTGCCTTTAAGAGGTGTACTGGGATGGTGCTGGTGTCCGTAGTGAGCTCATGGAAGCTCTCCCTCGTCCCAGGCAGCGGACGCTGGGAAAACTCTTGTTTCCCTGCGCCTCCGTGCTCTGCCTCCATCTCCGCAGAGGAGAACGTTTTGTGGTTACAGAAGCAAGTTCTTCCCTGAATTTTCCAGCAACTGTGTGATCCTTGTATGGAAGGTACTGTATGTGACAGATGCGGTTCTTGAGCAGCTCCTTGCCTTCTCTTTCTCTGTATACTGCCTGTTAAGATGAGTCGTAGTTCAAAGGATAGTCACAGCAATATCCAAGATGCTTTAAATTGAAACGTCAATGTATTTAATGATACGCTGAGGAATAGTCGTATGAAATCGTGTGTTTTATATAATACAGATAATGACTTTTCTGTCAAAACCTATTGACACAGGTTAATTTTGACTTATTAGTGTCATGTCGAAACTCCTGATTGACTTTTTAAATTCCAGGCTCTGATCCTCCTTAAAAACAACCTGTAAGTCAGAATAAGGCATTCAGCATCCAGCTTGAGGCTTTGAGTTCATTTGGAGATGTCCACATGCAGTCGCCAATGGTGTTATTAGTGTTCAGACAGACAAAAAGACGGTGGTGTCCCATTCGTGTTTGACTGTTGCCTTGTAACAGCTGAAAGAAAAAAAAAATAATGGCCAGTATTCTCTTTCTTTTCTGTTTGTATTTGCATACTGCTTGCAGATGGATTGCAGTTTCTAAGCTAATAGGCATTGTGCAAAGATATCTACCAAATTAAATGATTCTCAGTGTTTGCTTCTTTTTCAGAAACTTTTGAAGCCCGAGACATACTGCGTGGAGCGCAGAGGCCGTTTAGTGTTCGTACCCATGGCTGCTTGAGTGAAGGTTGATTTTGGAATCAAATTATGATAGCTCATAAGTGCAGCTGTGAGTTCAACAGTTCTTTGCCTCTGAATAGCTCCCTTAAAACACTTGATACAATTTTAAACCACTTGGTTTTTATCCTGGTGCAAACAGGTCCACCAAGAAGGATTGCCAAGTGCGGAAAGGCAGCCTCAGCACTCGGGTTCCTCTGAAAGTCGTTAGGAGATGAGGCAAAATTTAATGCTTTGCCTTCCCTAAGCGTTCACTACAGAATAATGGATAGAGGCTTCCTAAATTGCGCTCTTGGAGCTACTGGAATTGTGCAGTCTTAATGATAACCTGAAGCACAAAAGAAGTCCTCTCGTATTTTTTAACTTGTTGCCCAGTTTAACTTTCTCCCAGTAACCCAGACACAAGGAGTGAATGGGAGGAGGACTGTTGAGACCTGCCTGCTAGGGCTTGCTATCAGTGAGAATATCATCTTCTAACACTGGCTTAAAAATAGATCTTTTTCTCTCTTTCTCTTCTGCCTATTCTGTTAAAGAAAGATGCCTTTGGGTGTTCCACCGTTATTGTCGAGTTGCGAGGGTTCCTGTGTAGCACATCTCCGACGTGGGACTGTGTTCAGACCAAGCACAACAGTTACAGCTCTGGATCAGAAAGTCACATTGCCTGAAGAAGACAGCGTATGCTTACGATATTCTTACGCTCCTTGATAGCATGTAGTTCTTCTGACAGAGACAGGGTATGGACTGAGCTGGCTCTTGGCTTGATTCAGTGGGTCAGTTCCTCAGCCAGGAAGCTTTTATTCTGGCTGTATAGGAAAGCAGAGAGAAGAGCTGCCTTTATGACTCTCCCTTGTGTGCTGAAGACTTGAGGAAAACCAAGACCCTGGTGCTCCTTACCGAATTGTAGTCTGAGATCTTCCCACTGGTGCTTGTCTGGGTTAAATGAGCACCACAGACATGGAGCAGAGTTATTCAATATATAATGTGAAAGCTACATGAGATTAAGACGAAACTCTTGATTTCTTTAAGGAAGCAATGATATTATTGTTCCTAAGTTGTCTTTTTTAACGTATGTAAGAGAACAAAATATTCAAAAGTTCAGAAAATGAGCTTCCAAAAGAAACTGAACATATCTAGACTCTGGCAGCATTTGCTAATGGTGATCAAATGGTTCTCTCTCTGACAAAGGCTTCCATTCAGAATGGCCCTTTATATCACTGGTTTGTATTCTCTGTGTCCTTTTTTACTTTCAGAGAAGTGCTGGCTTTGTTCAGTAGCAATGCCCAAACAGAAAGATCCATGAGAGCTCACGTTAACCTCATGGATACCTGCGTGATACACAGGAAGCTCCTGAGCTGGTGTGGTGATGGCCAACAACACAGACTCGTAGGTTAGAGAAGACCATCCAAAACCCTTCACAACATCTGTGGCTTTGTTCAGTAGCAATGCCCAAACAGAAAGATCCATGAGAGCTCACGTTAACCTCATGGATACCTGCGTGATACACAGGAAGCTCCTGAGCTGGTGTGGTGATGGCCAACAACACAGACTCGTAGGTTAGAGACCATCCAAAACCCTTCGCAACATCTGGTAGAACATAATTGCATTGACAAGAAATAGACGTTATGACTAATGAGGCTCTCCTAAAATCCTGGTTTGTAAGGGGCTGTGGAAACTAATAATGCTGCAAAATGTGAAGTACTAAAGGGCAGCACTGCTGGCTTGTCACTCTTTTAGCCTGCTTTTACCAGAGATGCTTGACAGCTTAACAAAATGTGCCATAATCTGCAGTAAAAGCTGAAAGTGTGCCTTCCGCTTACTCGGGGCCAAATTGCCTGCTATGTATGCTCCAAAGCTCTATTAATTTCAAGAGGATTGCATGGGAAGTAAATACAGGCAGCCTGTGATTTTCAGTCTCCAGTGCACTAAATTTTAAGTGTAGCTGAAATCTGGAATGGAGGTCATTGGCATTACATGCCTTCATTAGCAGTAAATGCGCGTGCCAAAGGCTAGGGCGTAAGGCATTTGTTTTAAAAGCTGGGTCTTAACATTAGCAATCACATAAATAATTCAAGTGTTGTGATGTCTGGACCTAAGTTTAATGTTTGAAACTACAGTTAGCCCTGGAATTGAGTGCCTCTGTACCATGTAGGCTGTAACTTTTCTATGTTCTAATCAAACGTAGGGATATTATCCGAAATTAGAGTCCTGGCATATTTAGACCCACACATTGCATAGGCAGTATTTGATGCCAAAGCTCTGAAAAGCTCAATAGATCAGATGTGCGTGTCAGATTTTCTTCCCTCCCCCTGCTTTGCCATTGCTGCTCAGCCTGGCGGTGCTGGAGGCCTGGTGGTTGGGGGAACTGGGAATGTTTATCACTCACTACACAGGGATGTGCCTGGACCAGGCAGAGCGGCGCAGTGCAAAGGCTTACGCTGGAGCCGTTGAGACTCCAGGTGAATCTGTGCGTTACACTGCATTTCCTAAAGCTGAAGCAGCTCGGGTCTGGTGCTGAGCTGAAGCTGCCCTTTTTTTAGCAGGGGCAGATAGGTTGCAGATACTCTTATGCTGGGATTACCTTTCTGGAACTTGCCTTGTCTGTTAAAATAGTGATTCTACATATTGGAGATGAGTTTATTCCCTGTTACTTATACCTCTGAGGTAGGGAGATAAAAACCAAAGAGCTGTTTACCTCTGCAGTGCCCTTTGAAAGCAAAAGTTGTGGGTCTGGCTGATCCTAGCTTTTTAACGTGCTGTGAAACAAATTGCAGTCCTTTCCCCCCAGGTTTTCAATGGTTCGTATTCTTTGGCGTATTTCAGCTTCAACTCTTACTGTTTTTTCAGTGAAGACCAAAACCAGCGTACACAACTTCAGAAATGTCGTTTCCTGTTGTGTCCATCCTTCATTCGATCCTGATGCGTTTTTTGTTATTTCTGGTTTGTATGCCAGTAGCTGTATGGTCAATGCCTCTTTGCCCGTAAGAATTTACGAACGAGCAGGGACTGCTGTAGTGGTTTGCAGCTGCACCCTCTGAGGTTGCTCCTTCCACTGCGGGATGGCAGAGCTTCTTCTGAAGCAGTCTGAGTGAAGTTTGGGGTGATTCAGCAGCTGCTGCCCGTGCAGCCAGGCTGTCCCTGCCGCAGGAGTGGAACAGGTACTCTGGGAAAGCAGCCGGTTGGAAGCTGCTGCCTCCATACTGCTCGTGAATCTGAGTCACAAGTATTTCAGAAAATGATCTTTAGTGTTCATATTCATAGCCTGCTCTTCTAAAACCCTTTCATCAGGGGCCAACTGTATTTTCCTAAGACTCTGTTCTTCAGAACCTGTTTGTACAAATAAATGTAATGCTCCTAACATTCTAGAAAAGCAAATTAGATTTATATGAAAGAGTTCAATGAACAGCATTTTGAATGGGATCCATAATGGGCTTTTTAATTAAATGAAGATAGTCATTTCATAGAGGCAGTTCTCATTAGTGTGGCAATATTGAGATGACCATTTCCTTCTAATTGCATTATGTATTTATAGAAGAGGCTCTGGTTTAGGTTTGATTTGAATAGATTGATATGTGATTGTGTCTTGACACCTAGTGCACATATAAACGGTAAAATAGCTCTGCTTTCTAAATGAGCCTGTTAAATATTCAGTGAAACAAGTGACAGTTGTTTACTGTAGCATGTCTTAGTTGGTGCATGTACACGTTGCGGTGTACATATAACTCCAGCTATTTAAAATTCCTTTTATTAAATTCCGTTGAGTTCCCGCTCTAAAGGAGATGAGACATGTTTTCTGTTGCATGCAAGAAACTTTAAGGGACTGTAAATTTCCACCAGAATTAAAAAAAAATGTTTTTCCTCACAATCTTTTCTTTCTTTCCCCTAGTTTTCCATGTATAATACATAGCAGTTATTGGAGAAGCTTCCATTCCTTTTTATTTTTCACTAAAAGATACGTGTGTTATCAGTTCAAGGTCAAGCTTACTGTACTCTGTCCTTGAAAGATATTATTTGAACAAAACTTTTACCAAAGTTAGCACCACATTTTGTGTTGTGATTTAATCCTGTTTCAAAAGGAGGGCTCCAATACCAGCCACTGCAGGACTTCAGTAACTTGTAGAAAGTTCTTTAAACGCTGATGTACGTTGCTAGTGTTCAGAACGTTACGTCTGGATTGAAAGTGTTTTCATGTTGTCAGAAATGTGGAAACACAATCAGCCTCCAGT
>NW_010133097.1:60953-64935 GCF_000699245.1 Pterocles gutturalis | reverse complement strand
GTTCAGAGAGTCAACAGCTGTGAAGCTTCTCTGTTTTAATGACACGGCTGCCCAAGTGCTTTTATAGGAAGAGCTAAAAATGTCAAAGCACAATTTAAAAATGTTAAGTAAGTTTCAATCTTTGTGGACAATCACAGCAACTGAGTACAACAGCAACCCTTGGCGTTCTGTGTGTCACATCTTACTGAACACCAGTTCGTTCCCACTCCTGAGTGTCATTTCAACTTCTTTTCAGTCTTTCCATGAAAAAAATAAATCACATAATATTGGTTCTTTGGTCAGAAATTTTTGTCAAACATCCAACGTTAGTTGGTAAATTTCATCTTCTTCATTTTTCTTCTGTCTTTTCCAAGTTTTAATTATTACTGTTGCTTTGATGATGTCCCAAGGGCTATATACTTTTCAAGCATGAAGGTTCAATGTTTTTAATAATCACCTAGTCTGGAAGAGGTGTCACACTCTCCAAGGGATGTGGCGGTGTCTGATCCATGTATGTCACACTGCTTTGGTGCTGGGAAAAGCTGAAAAAGCAGTTCCATTTGGGGTGTGAGCGGGCACTGATTTCACTCTGATTTGCTTCCCAGAGTAGAGTTGTTCTAGTTGGGCTGAGCAGCAAGACCCAGGGTGAGATCCTTCACTCGTGGGCAGTTGTGTGCTTCATTCAGCTGATTCCAGCCGTTGGTGCCTCGGTAATACGCGGCCAGTGCGCAGGACTGCGCGTCCGCTCGGCGTCGTGGCATCTCTACGCACAGGACGTGGTGACACAAGCTGAGGCTGGTGCTCCTTCGTCCCTTTGTGTGACCTCAGAGGTGTGTCTAACATCACTGTGTGTGTCTGTTTTTTCAGGCTGCTGGCCTCCATAATGACGCTTAATTTAGTGCAGACCTTTACACTGTGCTAATGACTTTTAAATTACTTGGAATATTTTTCGCTTTGCTCATTAGATCACCTCCATGAGCTCTGAGCTAGGCCTGGATGAGCTTTTTGACATGTACAGTAGCTTCGTGCCGCATCCACTCAGTTTTACTTACAGCAGTATTGCCTTCTAATGTTTTCCCCCTTTAATTATTTCCATTACCCTGAGCCAACGTACATTACTTCTTTCAGCTGTCAAGCCTGTGGAGAGGGTTTTATCCCACTAACTGTAATAACGTTTCTTTTTTTTTTTTTCCTTTTTATTGAAGTTGCAGCTTAAATCATACTTGCTTTGTTCTCACTCAATAAAGGAGGATGCTAACAAGGCTTCCAGGGTGGGGATATATATCCTAAATGCATTTTGCATGTATGCTTTTAAGCTGTCTAAAGGATAAGCAGAAAACAGTTTTGGGGAACACTGAACTTGGTTTTTTCTTTTTATTTTATTTTTCTAAACAAACAACCCCACACCTTGGATTGTCCTTTAGCGTAAGATGTATCAGGCTTTGATTCATTTATATATGAAAAGATTAGTGCAGCATGGCATTCATGTTAGGGATTTTCAGCCCACACTGGATTGCCTTTGCTCCAGTGTCTGCCACTCTGAAGCATTGAGCTTTTTTTCTAGAAGTTAATGTATAAAGGATTTAGATATAGGGAGGCAATAAGACCAAAGCTGTAGCGCGCAGCGGGAGCCTGCTGCTTCTGTGTGATGCCTGGGGCCAGCAGAAAGGAGGACGTTGGCAGGAGTGGAGGTGGAGGAGGAGTGTGTGTGCCTGTGTGGATGAGCAGGTCACGGTTCAGCCCTTCTCCTGTCCTGCTGATGTAGGAATGGCGCAGTAGCTACAAGCTCTCCGCAACTTCACCGATTGATTTAAGGTCTGGCTTGTCTTATCTAGCTTCTTTCTAGATATTTATTTACTTATCCCTGGGACACTCAGGCCATCAAAGTGCTTCAGCAGATAGTTTGCAAAACCTTGTGCACCTGCACTCAACACTGCAAACGAGCTGGGTTTGTAATACCCCGGCACAGAGTAGGAACTGGGGTGTTTTTCTTGCTGGTACGTGCTGTTAGACAAGCCATTTCTGTTCCGTTTCTTTGAGCGAAATACGAAAGGATAGATGTTCACCAAGAATTCCAACTACTGTTTTTCAAATGTCCTTCTAGTGCCCAAAAGCAGCAACACTTCTGGTGCCACTGTTGGCCAGGGTGGCCAGTGCCTGAGATTATACAGGAGCTCACGGGCAGTGAGATGTACTGATGCTGGTATGACAATGCATGTCATGCTTTTAGTTAATAAGGTGGAGATTATTGCTGGTTGGGAAAAAGCAGACAAATTATTTGCCTAAGTCCAGTCTTAATAGTGTGTCAGATGTTAGCTGTGGATCACTACATTTTGGTCCTGTGATCTGACTGGTAGGATGTGAAACTTTTTGTCAGGATTCTGAGCCAGCTGTGCTTGTCCTGGAGCTTTTAACGCTTGTATCAGGCACTGAGCGTCACATGAAAATAAGACTTTGTTTTCTACTTCTGGTTGGATAGAAACATAACTAAAATGATGCTGAAGACACTTTTAAAATGGCATTTAGATGAAGTTATGTGCTATGAAATGCTGAAATTATGGTGAATTAAATGCTAAAGATTTGGTTATGGTGCTTAAAAGCAATAAAGGAAACAATGCCAAAATAAAATCAAGGGATGAAGCATCCAGTCTGTGTTGGAGTAGATCATGTACTCTAGCCTGGGGTGTAGGACTGCTCCGAGAGGCTGTATTTGGAACTTGGTGTCTCAGTGACCTCACTGGAGAGAGAACATTGCAAAACAGAAAAAAGCAGTGTTGAGGGCAAGCTGATCTTAGCCGGATATAAATACACATAGAGTAGAGGAGCCAGATCTGTGTTTGGGAGAAATTAAAAGGCCTTGTGAATGAAGAGGTATGATGCTTATCACTGTCCTCCGTGCCTGCCGCAGTGTTTCTTCGTCTAAGGTGTGTATCCTTGTCATAGGGCTGCGCTGTCTTGTTAATGGAGCAGCAGTGGAGCTCAGATCTGCTCTTGTTCTGACAACAGTAGATGAGGAGTACCAGAGAACTGAGGCCAAGGGCGGTGACCTCTTGAAATCTGCTATAAAACACCGCTAGCAGCGAGCGTGCGGGAAGAAAGGGGATTGTTTTGCAAAACTGGCACTTGTATTCTTCCCTTCTAGTTTTCTCAGCGGGGAGGTTTTCAACTTCCATCAGTTTTTCAATCATCTGAAGTACTGGCATGCATAGAGAGGGGTTTTTATTTGTTTTTCCCCGCCCCAAATTGCTTGTTCTGATGTATAACGATGCTGTAGAAGGATTAGTAGCAATAATGCTTTCTTGAAAGATCTTGTAAGCCTGGCTTTATTTCAGATGCGTCCATCATGGGCGATACTAGGCATTCTCTGTCTGCAGAGATTCGGCAAAGAATCTGCTGTGCTACAGCCCCAAGTTATCGGTATCATTATGGACAAAGTGTAAGCATTACCCTTTTTGTCCTCTTTACAACACAGAGCTTCCTAAATTGTGATTTGTAGGTCACTCATGGTTCGTGAAGAGGGAGCTGTTCCTGTAAGATCAGCTCCTCCTCGTTATTTTCAGCGACAATACCACATACGTAGAACCTTCTTTATCTTAGGTACTTTCTTAACATCACTACGCAAGCAGCTGCTATATATGTAGCACTGTCATCTGATCATCCGTAAGTGGAGTGACCGAAGGACTGTGAAAGAAGAAAAGGAACAGAATTGTTCCTAATGGTACAACAGCTAGGTCCAGAAAGGGTAGCTTTCCACTAAAAATGCGCACCGTGCTTAGAAAAAATACTAAAAGCCTTATTCTAATCCTAGTCAAAGATCAATCTCTTAATCTTTTTGACAGTGGAAACTGACTAATCATCTAGAATAAAATTTAAAGCCACTGAACCACTGGAAAGAGTAAGAACTGGGGATGATTTGGAGGGGGTTTCTTTGTTTCGGTTGGTCTCGATTGTGCAGAAATACTTCCCCTTCTCTTTTTTTTTTTTTTTATTTAATATTTTTTTT
>NW_010133097.1:46322-60922 GCF_000699245.1 Pterocles gutturalis | reverse complement strand
TAGAAGTGAAGAGAACTATGGCAAAAGTCATTTCAGTGTTTGGTAAGAACACCAAGGGAGCCGGGGAGCCCTCTGAGCTACAGGCTGTGCTGGGCAGTGTGCTGCGAGCTGGCTGATGGTCTCAGTAAATGATGGTCCTGTTCAGTGCTAGCTATGGGGAGAAACAAAAAGAGTAGGAAGAAAAAAACAGCCTGCTCTGAAAGTTTTCTGAAGTCGAAATCCTTTTTAGAAGATTTATGAGCGTTCTAGTTTCAGAAGGAGAGTGTGCTGCAGATATCTTCAGGGAATGGCTAACAGCTTGTAACAAATCTCTCTACAGTGAGTGCTCATTTGACCTGAGCAGCAGAAAAAGGCTACAGACAACTTTAGGGTATTCATTAACCGTTTTGCTTTCATAGACTGGGTGATGCATTTCTTTCGGCATT
The DNA here is from genome assembly GCF_000699245.1 of Pterocles gutturalis. Taxonomy (NCBI): domain Eukaryota; kingdom Metazoa; phylum Chordata; class Aves; order Pterocliformes; family Pteroclidae; genus Pterocles; species Pterocles gutturalis. The sequence continues at coordinate 60,497 of NW_010133097.1, read as the reverse complement.
CAAGCCGCATAACTCTGAGTCTATGTACAGTTGCAGCGATCAAGTTTTAAAATACGGCTGTGTGAGGGAGAGAGGAAGATGAACCCACGTACATCTATAAATGTTCAACCTCTCCTTAGCCCCAAGAGCTGAAGCATTGATTAGCCTCTTGTACCCTTAGGAAACAAGCAGAGTGCCTACTTCTGCAAGGATGTGTGGAGCATAGAATTTATGTTCTTATGGAGGCTGAAATCTTATTTCCAGATAGGTAGATGGGTCTGCTGAAACATGGGTAACAGGGCATGGGGCTGGCAGGAACACAGGTGAGCAGATCTGCTCTGAACTTTGATGCAGTTACAGACAGCAAGACTCGTTTCTTTAGGGAGTAAAAGGATGATGACTGTGGTTACTGAGGGAGGTTGTATCACTTTATAGTTAATATAATGTTTCTGATAGCTCATGAACAAGTATCACAGTGTCTGTTGTAATTGAGAATAGATGGTGCAAGGTGTCACGGGTTTCGATAGTGCTTTATTCAGGCGGGTGTATACTCATGATATTATTTTATCTTATTCCAGACTGACTTAATGCATTTCAGTTTGAACAAACTCCAGTTCTTCAGAGAGCCACATCCCCTTGGTTTATGTATATATTTTTTGATCATCAGGAACCAGAAAGACATTAACAGCATATGGCAAACACTCTGTATCTGTCACAACAGACGTTTCACATTTGAAATGTCCTAGCAAGCGTCAGTCTTAGGATACTGCTGTGGCTCCCAGTAAGAGCACAAAGTAGTTGTTGTTACCTGCTTCACGTTCCCCTGTTCCAGAAGGAAGCTGGAGATGCAGTTGTAGATGGTGGAGAGTAAGTTCTCCACTTTCTGCTGCTGCTTGTCATCCCTTTTACCTGCATAGTTTGTGGAAAGAGCAGATGGAAAATCTTGAATGGGAATAGTAGGCGTTTGCAAAGCATACGTGACACACATTGCAGTGCTGAGAAGTCATGGTTTTCTGTTTGTTTTCTTAATTTTCATTCAAACAAGTAGAATGATGAAATTGCAATTTATTCCTCTGTCCATCTCCAAAATGGATTGATCTCAAAAGGTGATTTGCGATCATAGAACTCTAGCTCTACCATCTATAGAGATCTACTCTACAGGTTTCAAAAAATACGATAGGCACCTACTTAAAAAAATGTCAGACAGCTTCAGATCTCCCATTGAAAGTACATGGGATCGGGACAATTTGAATTTCTTGGTGTCCTTGTAAATGGTGTAAAGCTGTCATTACAAACATCAAAATATCTTTGTAAACTTGGGTTTAGGTCTCCTAAACTTTATTACTGATGTGGTTTAATTTTATTTTATTCTTTTCTTGCCGAAGTAAATAGCTTCACAGATTTTTGGAAGGAGACTAAGGTGTCTTACTGAATTTACTACATCTTTCCTTAGATACCTGGAACCTTTTTCTTTTCTCCACTGCTAAGGCCCTTTTTACAGTTGCTGTCAGCATTCCCCGTTGAACAGAACAATTTCCCCTTTTAAACTGACAGCAGCTGTCATTATGAAAATTGCAGGGCCAAGTTTGACAGTATTCACACAATGGGGGAACTTAAACTTTTAAGGGGCTTCAAGAAAGCCCAGACTTTTCAACACATCTTGTCAGTCAGTACATGAGCTCATCTCCTCCTTGTGAAAAGTTGGCAGATTAGAAGATTGTATCTGACAGATCTGAAACAGCGCTGATGACATCCTCCAACAATAATATCTCTGGGAGGGGTGGGGGGAAGAGGGGAGAGTGGTATAATGAAAAAATTGTTGTTAAAAATGGGGTAAGCACTTTACAAATTGAAGGATGCTTTGGTGTTTGCGGCTATCTGTTTATAACTCATTCCTCTTGTGTGAGCTAAATATTCACAGTTCTTAATTGTCCGGAGATGTACTGCTCTCGCTCTGCAAAAGAATGTTTCTCAGGTTTTACTACTTGTAGTTGAAGAAGTTTCGTATTTATTAGTAGCTGGTATTTTGACATTAAGGATTAATGGTGGCACATTGGGGAAAGAAACCACTTCTTCTGACCCTGTTCATGCTGGGGAATGACGAGACTGTCGTTTGTAAGTGTGACAAGTATTTGTGCCTTGTCTTGCAATATTCCTGTAGTAATTCCAGTTCTAACAAGTCCAGTGCTGCTTTTCGTTGTTTTACTGCCATGCCCAGCATCATCCCGCTCAAACTCCACGCTGATACAAGGAATCGTTAAGGGATGTTCATGTTAAGGATGCTCCATGTTGTACTCCCTTTTTGTTTGCAGTAACTAGTATTTGAGAAGGTGGAGCCAAGGCGCTAAGATGGAATGAGACAGAGATGTTGACTTTGCTTTATCCTGTTTGTCCAATCTCTGGTAATTCTCTCTTTTGTTCCGTACCTGGCTCACCACAGACTGACCTAAATCCACACCTCCATCCCCAGGAACGATGGATGTGTGGTCCAAGGGTTGGCATTCTCTGCAGGCTATGAGCAAGGACAGATTAGAATTAGGTGTTTTGTTTGCCCTGCTTGTGAAATAAATTAATCCCTTTTAACTGAACATAAACCACATATGTTTTATTTTTATGGAGTAAACTTTAAAAAAAAAAATCCCACCTAATTAGGCTGATGTTCTCACATAATATAAATACTGAAATGAATGGATTGTAAATTTTGAAAGCAATTTATTTCATCTCAACAAAACCAGATGTCTGGGTATTCTCAGAAGGAAATGGGAAATGTTGAACAAAACGTTTTGACTTATAAAGTTGCTCTGCCACTGTAGACATGCTTCCATGAAATGCTTTCCATTTTAACGAAATTGTACATTGTGACGGAAAACTGTTCCCTGAAACATGTGAGCTCATCCTCACTCAGTAGCGAAGGCTCTTAAGAGCCAGGATTGGGATATTTTTAATATTTTTTTTTCCAGCTGCATAGTGTAAAACCCAACCTGCCCCCTTCAGTTTAGAAGTTCTAGATAAAAACAATGTGCTATCAATAATTAAGAGAAGAAAAAGCTTACTAAATCTGCCCAAGGTCTGTGTGCTCTGTATCCGGCACTAATGAAACCAGTTATGCTGATGATTTTGCTGACTATCTCCATAGTTACCTTCTTCCCATCAGACAGAAGAAACTGCATGATCATGTCATCGCTGCTTCCCATAACCATCAGCCTTCATCTCATGGGGGTGAATGGAAGAGGAAGGCTTCTCATCCTCCAAAACGTTATTAATGTATCAGTTGTTTTTCTCAATTTTATTAAAAAAAAAAATCCGTATTCAGTGCAGAACGGTTATAAAGTGCAAAACTCATCAATTATTCAGGCTCTTTATGCACAGTTTGTTTTCCCAACTTGATCAAATGTTTTAATCTTCTCCTATTTCTCTCTTTGTAAACTGGTAATAAGACTTCCCTGTTCTAAAGGTATTGAAAGAGTAACAAATGCTGATATGGGGAGCTCGGGTACAATATTGATGAGGGCCAGCAAGTTCTGTCCTCCGATGGGCTCCAGCCAACTGCATCCTACAGAGCTCAGCACTCGCTGGTGGTGTGTGATGAATCTTTTCTGTTTCATGCATTCAGGTGAGAAGCACCATGTACCAGCTCCTGGTTTCAGATCCTGCAAAAGCATCCCCCTGAGTAGCTGGAAGGGGGATTTCGCTGTTCTGAAGATCATTGAGGAAGAATCTGTCATGAGGACAGTTGTTTTGGTGTTCGTGTCTGTGTGGGATGTACTGGGCTCAGAACGATGGCTGTCGTGGTAGTATTGGGACAGACTGGAGAGCGGAAGAGCTGGAGTCTGGCCGGGGACGGGCTGAGCAAGCATGCTTCCAGTAAATCAGTCTGTATGGACACAGGCAGAAGCAGGTAACTCTTACCTACTGCCAACAGTGTAAATTGTTAGGAGCAGTTCCTGTTGCTATCCTGAGTGGTGAGGGTGCTCAGCACATTGCAGGAGGCGTTCGTTATCCAGCTGCACTGGACGTGGGGTGATGAAGATCATGTTATCTATTTTAGAAGTATTGTAGCAACTCGAATGGCTCTGTCTTGAATAATTGTGTTTGTTTCTGGATGTTAAGTGTGCGATCACTTTTATGCCTTCTGCCTCCATCCTTGCAGATTGTACATGGTAATTTGCAGAATAACCCTAATTGCTCTTTCAAAACTGCTTTCAGCATGCTGTCTGCAAAAAAGTCTTAAGATGGCATTTGGACAGTGCTTGGAGCTGACAGTTAATCGTGCAGACTACTGCTGCTTCACCAGTATTCATGTTTTCTGTCTTCTTCAGTCTAATCGTTAGCTTGAAAAACTCTTTTTGTCAGGAATGTTCATTTGTGTTGGTACATTACCAAAATGTACCTTGTTCATCTTATAACTGCTGTTGCAATATACGTGGTCATTTGCTAAATACTGTAAAATCCTTCACAGTTATTTATAAATAATCCCAAAAATACGTCTGATCTGTTTCTGTAGGTTCAGTCAAGCGATGGCTGCACCCTCTCTTGTTGCTGTAACCACTGCATTGTGATCTCCCTGTCCATCCCAAGTTACAAAGAGGAAAATGTTCTCTTCAGAATGCTACCAGTGTATTGTACAATCTGACAGTCCCTTTGGCCCTCTGAGTGATGGATGGCTCTGCTTACACTGTATTGTATTTGGTTTAATTTCACCGGACACACATGATTCATTCTATTTTGTGCTGCAGACTCCCTGCAGCACAGAAGGTATCGGCGAGTTTCATTTTGGCAAGTTGGTAATTGCCTGCCCTCAGTATGGTTGTTGTAGTATCGGTCTGTGTCGGTTTTCGGGGAGAGGGAAGGTTGGGGAGGAAATCCTGAGGGTGACTGAAATGAAAATGTATGATGAAAAAAAAAAAAATAAAAAAAAAATCCAAAATCCAGTCTCTAGTACTTTGTTGGAGTTATTTCATTTGAATGTTTAGGGGCTTCGTTTGGGTTTTTTACTTTCTGGGTATGTTGTGGGTTTTTATTGTTGTTTTTAAACCAGGTCATGTTTGGTGACCCAGAAATATTACTTCCCTGCCACCCTTCTTCTGTCCCTCTCCTCTCCTGCCAAAGCCCCAGTTTGTTTTATTTTTCTCCTCTCCTTGTCTGGTAGGCTGACTCCAGATGCTTGTATTTCCACTTCTGCTTGGCTGACAGGGCAAACCCAAATATGTAGTAGTGTACATCTGTAAAGCTAATATGGTGACAAAACAATCAGTTTTGGTAATAAAATTAGCTGGGTCTTTCGCTGCTTCTTTTGCGCAGCTGCAGACCGTATCCTCTGCGTTAGGGCAGTTTTACAGCCTGATGTTTTAATGGAGTGTGAACCTGCATTAATCGTGTGGCGAGAGGAGAAGATAACAAGCGCAAATCCCCGAACCCTTGAATAGTTTTCTTTGCGTCAAACCACAGAGAGATTATGAAACGCTGACAAATTAAAAGAAATTTTGTACTGCGCTTGTCAGTCAGCTCAAAGAACAAATGCTGATAGTCTCCTTGCGTTATTCAGTGAAAATGGCATGAAGGAGAAGAGTTAAATAGCTGAAGGTCTACTGGCTCAGCGCTCTTGTAAGAACATTCGTATGATGATGTGACATTTTGGGGCACAGCTGCTAACCGTCTCTCCTGCAAGACTGTGGTGTGGAATTCTTGTTGTTGTTTTTAATACAGTGTGTGCCTCGCTTGTATTTCCAATCCAATCGTCACATCGTGGCTTTTACCACTAAGGGCTTGAGAGGAATCCCAGCAGGGAGGCTGATGTTGGCTGTAGTGGAGGGATGCTGTCCTGTACGGGAGGTCAGACTCGTGCAGGTAAGGCAGAAGGAACAGTGGTGATTGGCTTGTTAGATTAGGATTTAAAAAGATCTGAAAAGGAAAAGAATATTAGTGGGCTGCTTCTCCTGGATGGTATTGGCAACTCTACTTGGATGGGTGTGAAGTCGGACGCGTTTATTGATGCCGCTGTGATTCACAGGATGCAGTAAGCGGTGTGATGGCCTCACTTCACCACTGACTCATCTGCTGACTCTGGGAGATCTTGTTGCGCACCCAAAACTTAGGTGATAATGCTTACCTCCTTCATAAAGTGATCCAGAGACTTAGTTATGGCTGGACAGTGCTGCTGAAGAATAGTTTCATGCATAGAGGAAGGTAGAAAAAGATGTTCTCATGGATTTTCCATTATTTCTGATCTCCAATGGACAAGGCTTTTGGAGTGTGTTGAAAATTTCTGTTGTTTGTGCTTTTGATCTTTGCCAAATGATATTTTTTTTACAGTTTATCCTATATAGACTTTACAGTTTCTCCTCTTTTGTGAATGCTGCCACGTGTCGTGGGGGTTGGTGGTTGAAGTACAGAATTCTCTTTCTTTTTATCCTACCTTGCATGTCCTTTAAGGTTTTTTTGTGTGTGCGTGGTTCATATTTGTTTTCTCTCTCTGAGTACATGTGGCCCCAGGTTTGATTAGACTAACTCTCCCTTCTGCAGGGGGAAAAAGAAAAAAACAAACCAACCCATTCCAAAACAGACTATGACCCATTTTTCTAATTTTTTTTTTTTTAAAAAACCTGTTTATAATTTCAGGGGCTCAGTTTTATCTCATGTTTGCACACTCTATTTCTGCCTCCTCAGTGTCTTGCATTAGACCTTATTACTCACTGGGCTCCTTTTGCATCGTGAACTTAATGAACACAAGCGAAGAGCCCTTCCTCCTCTGAGGAAATAAAATGATGAAGAATTTGACAAATCTTTCTGTGTCCGTGTGGGGTTTACTGTTGGGGAAATTTAGACAAAAGTCAGAACAATACACAGAAAGGGTGAAGAACTTTGTGCTGGGGGATCTCTGTTTTGAATATGCTGTGTGTTGCCTCTGGCTGTGTTATGAATTGGAAGCCAGTTGTCGACCGATATAAGGTTTTAATAGTTAAATGCCGCCTTTGTCTGTAGGGACAAAAAGAACTCCTTAAATCGAGAGGGTAATTAATTTTCCTGACAAGCTTTCAAAATGCTCAGTTGAGATTTTAGCCCTCATATATATGACTCGACAGTTTGCATTTGCCTCCTCCCCCTCTTGAAAACTGCATGCCTTGCTGAATCCTATTGTTAACGTGGACAAATCCCCATAACATCAAGAAATGAGATTGTGGCTTAATGTGTAATAAAAACTTTGGAAGCTGCTCTTTCAAATTCTTCCAGAGCCTGGAAATGCATTTATAAATATTGTCTCTATGCATAAACTTTCAAAATCTTACTGAAAAAGGTCCTTTATTCTAAAACTGTAATTAAGCTCTGAAGCCAAGGAAATTGCGTGATGTTTTGGATGTGATGGTGACAATGGTTGCAGTCGGAAGCAGTGGGAGCAATGGGGGCTCTGGGCAGTCACTGCAGCGTTGCCCTTTGCTGCTCCTGTCTGCTCGCTGGGTGACTTTGTAGCTGGGTGTCTCCCCTCATTCCTCTAACAACTCCCAAAACACAACTTCAGGGATGGTTCTTTTGCATAACTTCCAGCCCTTGGGCAAGCTGCCCATCTCTGTAAACCTGCAGGTCTGAGCTCTGGCCATGTGTTCGGGAGTTAACTTGAAAGCCAGTAAAATGTAGCAGGAAATCTGGCCCTGAGCTTATTTTGGCTGAATGCTTCTGGTTTGTCATGGATGGTTCCCCTTGAGCCAAGTTAGTTCACTGAGTAATAAATTTATGTGAAAATCAAGACGTGAGAAACCAAAGTTTTGTTTCGAGTTCTGCCATTTGCCCTTCTGTGTTAACTTCGGGGAAATTACATTCTGTGCGCAAAATATATCCGTTTAGGAAAGGTCAAAAGTTAGGCTCACCCTCTGGCTAAGTTTACCCATGACTCTGTTGAAGGTCTGGGATTGTTTAGCCAGACTTACTGATTGAATATAAATTTTGATTTCCAATCTTGTAACCTGTCTTATTATAAAACTATTCTGAGGAGCCAGGAGTATAATGACATAATATAGGCTGAATGCAGTAACGATGGTACTTTGGTACTTTTTTTTTATAATTGGGTTCAGAATAGTTGGAAGCCAAGTTACATTAGGTCTATTGTAAAATAGCCTAATAAAAGTGACTTATTTAATGAGAGTAGGGAGTAATGAGGTTGTTTAATTTAGGGAGGGAAATTTCACTACAAAATGGATTGTTATTTTTATGTTTCATTATTCATTAAACATATGACAACAGTTTTTCATGAAGATTAAAAAAAGCATGTCAAAATATGCTGTGCAAGTACAAGGAAAAGGTGATCAGGATGTTAGAATAAAATAGGGACTTCTGTGAAGTGGAGGCTTTCTGAGTCCTGTAGAAGATGTCAGGAGGAAGAGAATTGGTTTCTCCAGGAATCTCATTCCAGTGCTGCCTTCCCCCAGCTCTGGCTTTGGTTCTAGGGAGGTAGCATTGGAGTTCTGAATACCATCGGGCAAGTGTTTGATGACAGGTGTGACCTGGGGACATCAGCTTGAGCAGTGGCACGTGTTCCGCAGTGTGCTGCTGGCTCAGCCCGGAGAGGTTCATGGCAGGGACAGGAGCATGCCGGGGGGCATCGGAGCAGGTGAGCTTTTCAGTTACAGGTATTTTACAAGCACGCATATGGATCTTATGGGTATGGAGAGAGGATTTCGGTGTTGGGCTGTGCTGGTACCCTCTGAATGGTGGCTTTGTATTGGAGGAGTGACTAAGATTTACAGTAAGCGGCTTCAGGCAGGTGCCATCCTGTTTGCTAGCCTGTATGGATATCTAACAGCTCTGGCTGTGCTACTGTAAAACCACAAGAGTCCATACTCCAGCACCTGTGCCAACCACTACGGTTCACGCCTCTCTATTTATAGAAATTGCATCACTGTGCATGGGGGCCTTTGTCAAGGCGAGGCTCTTTTGATCTGAGAGCGTTGCTGAAGGAGCTAAAGCAGTCCAGTGCCTAGAATTGTAAAACAGAATAAGGGCTTTGATCATCGACTTGCTGTGTAATTGTGTCACTTATCTCCCTTGTGCTAAAGGTGCCTACTTTTGAAATCCAGGCATTGGTATTCACGATTGCCAGGCAGAATTGTAAGGCTAAACAAAACTAAAAGTCACTAGAACGTAACTGCTGCCTTCTTTACACATTCAAAATGCAATTGAGTGCTGCAAGGAGCAGCTAATATGATTTATCTGTAGTCTCAAATGAAGACCTCCTATCCAAAGAGTACTTGGCGTAGCAGGGGTTTGGGTTCTGAAGCTAAGCTGTCTGTGCAGCAAAACTGAAGCTCTTGGCTTAGCACGCACGGTCCAGATGGCACTGCGCAGCACTCCAGATATGCAGCTACTAACTGGTTAACTTATTTCCTTTCTCCAGAGGGCTCCTGTTTCAGCATCCCATGAATTGACCAAAGTTACATTTCCGATACTGGAGGTTGGCAAAAGGAGCAGCTGGGATTTAATGCAGCCTGGTGCTGACTTCACAGTGTCCAGGTTGGCTTCTGAGACCACCAAAGTTTAGTTTTGTTGTCTTGTCTTTCCCAACAGCAGTGGGAACTTACATAATTGCTGGAGACGATATCACATGGTGAAGTGATTCTTGTGTCAGCTAGTCAGTAGATGTGTCGATGAAGTGACTGGTTTGTGATGGAGTGCTTGCACCAAGCACTGCTTTCGTCCACGGGGCTGGAAGTGCAGCCGAACAGTGAGTTATGGCCAAACCATCTATCACCTCCGTGACATTTTCTTAGTAACTGTTGGAAAGAAGTTCTGTTCGGAGGGAGGGTTTGATGGGCTGGCACGAGGCAAATGAGGTTGACGTTGATGATCACCACGCGGTGGAGGTGTTCGTGTGTTTTACACCCCTGCACTCCTGCACAAAGGGCACCTGAGGGTCGTGCTTGGAAGGACCAGCTGTTAATTGCCAGGTGAGTTGTAATGGCCTTTCCAGCACAGTAAATGTCAGTGACATAGATCAAAACCATGATTATAGTAAATATGGAGGAGAGATGTATGACTTCTCCCCTTCAGTTCCACTGGCTCATACCTCAGAACTATCTATGCCTTTATTGTTGGTTTTCATTACCTTTCATCCCTCCCCCGTACACTGGTAATACTGTAGTTATCATAACAAAGTGACTCAGGTTAATTTCATATTAATATCACCACTTTATTGCCTAGGATACTTTACATATGGAGACTACGTACCTTACTTTTATTTATTCCTCTTCTGTCTGTGGCTGTTTAATCTCTCAGATTTTTAAGTAAATAGATTGTATGTCCGTGCGTTTGGTTGCAAGAAGCTACGTTTTCAGTGGGGGACTCTAGAAGTTATTGTTAATGTAACAGATAAAATAACATTATTTTGAAAGAGTAGTTGAGGCTTGATGCTCCTGGTGCACGTTGCTAAGAATGTCTTGGGAGTGGGCAGGATGACTCAATCTCTTTGCTGAAAGGTGGGGTATATTTAGGGGTCATGTGCCGCCTTAGTAATGCGTGAGTCGTCACAGTCAGGCTGATTTGGATCATTCAAGGAAGCTGAACACCCATCTGACTGTCAGAAACTGACGGTTTGGAAAGAACGTGAGCGCTGTGACTGTCCAGCGTTTTCACTCTGGGATGTCACTGCTGGTGCTGCAGTGAGCGTCGCTGGTACCCATTGTCCTGTTGTTGGAAGGGTTGCTGGAATTTGAGCACAAGGAGCCTTATTTGATGAGGATTAAGTCTCAGTGATATTAATTGATAAATTTTTCCATAGCGATGGGGCATTCTGGCATACGGTAGGTTCTCACTGTTGGCTGGAGGTTTATTTCGGTCACTGGTGAGACTGAGCAGAAGTGGCCAAAACCGAGTTTGCCTCGTGGTGGCAAACCTGAAAGGCAGGAAGGGGACGTGAGAAGCCAGCAGTGTGAGTTCAAAGCACTAATGAAAGCAGCACTGAGTTCCTAAGATGCGTTTCTGCCTGGAATCTCAAATTTGAGGCTTCTCTGAGTTCTCTCCACTTCCCATTTCCATGTAATCAGTCGAAGCGATGCCTCTCTCACCGAATGGCCTTTCGACTCAAAATAAGGAGGTGAGGTTTTTGACACAAGGCACAAAGTGTCTTTAGGTGATTGGTGCTGGGCTGTCAAAATGTGGTTCCTCTCTCAGGTCATCACAGAAAGAAGATAGAGAGCTAAGGGTGCTGCTTGGAATACCAGTGAATGAGGTGAGGTGTGGAGTATTATTTTCTTGTCCTGGTGATGGGTTCGTACCATATCCCGTGAAGCAAATGATGCCTGTATTTTTCTGTGAATTCCAGTTATATCCTTGCCTGTGTCAGTTCTGACACTTGCCATTTTGCAGGGGGGAAAGCCGTGATTTATAGAGAATGTGGGCACCTGCTGGAATGGAAGGAAACACAGTTTTGTTGAGTTTACTGTGATGCAGGCTGCAGATGAATCAGTATAAATTGCTTGGATTTACATGTGATTTGTGAATATCAGGGTGTTGTGTATATAAAATTGAAATGTGGTGGTGGTCTTAGTTTTTGTGTTACTTCTTCTTAGAAACATTAAAAGCCTTTGGTCTACAAGGGCTGAAACAAGTTCAGATCTTTTTTGCCGACAGTAGCAGGTGTTTTCTTGTTCCTCTGTTAGAGGAAAATTGAATTTGAAACAGAAGAATTTCCCTGGGAAGGAAATTCTATTTTTTGGGGGCAGCTCTAATACTCGCTGGTACGTGTTTTCATATATTCTCTAGTCTGTTTTTTACCTTCTGACTTGTGGCTTGTATCTTGAATATAGATTTCTGCTCTGTCTATATAATTCCTATAGATCCTGATGTGCAAGTGGAGGCTGAGACACCGATGAAATGTAACTGCTGAATCAGCATTGCAGGTGTTCTGAGTGCTGAGCTAGACTCACATGAAATGGGTGATGTAAACAAATTTGACTCGCTTCTAACTGAAGAGACTTCACTCTAGAATTTTGATTATTCAAAGTGGTCTGTTACGCACCGAGGCAAAGCAGCAAGCAGATTATTCATAAAATAAATATTAGGTCTGTAGACGTACACCTCTGTAGATGTGAACCAGTGAAGTTCCTCGTGCAAGGTAGACTTGAAATTCTTTACGGCGCAAAGGGATGGAGTTTGATAGCGAGGTCGGTCCCTAAGTGAGCAGTTATTTTATCACTTAGCCTTTCTGTGTGCTCGCATTTTACGTTGTTAATGTTGTAGGGGAAGTGGGAATGGTCAAGCTGTGAAAAGAGGCAGCTGGTGGGCGGGGGAGAAGCAATAAGAAAAAAGGATTGAAAAAATTAGGTAGGAAAAAAGAGACAGATGATGATAGGAAGTTAAAGAAGAAGTTGTGTCAGCTCTGTTAAGTTCGGAGCTATACTCCGTTCTGTTCCGTTCTGTCAGCTCAGGCTGTTGTGATTAAGGAGCCAAAAGAAAACCTAGAAGTGTGACTGGGACTTCTGCCTTCTCTCCTGTTCTTCACTTCAGTTACGGCCTCCATCACCTCCCCCTCTTCTTCAGTGCCGGGTCAGGAACTTTCAGAACAGGTCTCTGAGCAGCTTGGGTTTCCACATTGGTCTCCCTCATTTAACAAAGATCACGGCTTCCCTGAAATCACAACAAGCGGACTTTAAGGGGGCAGCATTGCCAAACGGATGGTTGCTTCTGTGCCCCTTTGAAATAAGTCTCTTAGATGTGTATGCAAAGGCACACCTACATCATGGAGCGCAAATCTTTCCTAACAAGTTTTCTCAAGTGTGCATTTAGCAAATCAAGGCATGGATGAGCCCTGCTGTTCTCACATATTCTATTCCCCAGCCACCTCTAATGTTTTCCTCAGCATACAATAGCAGCACTACCATCTTTCCTACCGATATCTCCATTTCTTCTTGATAAGTAGCCTCCAAAAATATTCCCACTTCTGTGCATTGTTACTATTCCCCAGCGGCAACCTCCCTCCGCAGTTTTTAATGTAAAGAATCAGATGATTAAATATTTGACAAGTGCATTCAGCACTGAAATACTAATAAATGGCATTATCTCTTGGGGCGGAGGGCTATTTTTTTTTTTTGTCATTTTAACAGCAGAATAGAGTAAGGATGTTTTTGGAGGCGTGTGGGCAGCAAAGGTTACAGCTCTGCTGTTTGTAAGTGCAAGCAAGTCCTTTCTTTTCAGTGAGTCTGTAACTGTTGTTAGCTTGACATACTCCCCCCTTCCACCCCAAAAAAACCCCCAGTGGTTCAAAAATTCAATGTGCATCTATTAGCCTCATGCTTTTAAAATTAAAAAGTTTATCATTGAACAAACTTGAATTCCATGTTCACTATTGCAAGAAAAATAAAACTTTAAATTGATTTGAAAGGAATCTCTGGTCCTGCCCTCCACTTTTTGATAGGAATTATTTTAGAATTCAAAGTATAAATCTACTTTCTGTACTCCCGTTCTTCCCGTGTGACACCTGTGTTCATGGTTCTGGTCTGGTTTTCTGCTGCTCCCATCGCTGTGGTTATCTGAACCCCTGATGGGTGGTGCAGAAGAGGATTAGCTCTCCCTTAGCTGCTGCAGCCCAGCAGAGCTGAGACAGCCACGGAGCCATGCGGCGTTCAAGGGGAAGGCAGATCTATTCTGATTCGGAAGCAGCTGTGCTTCCATGGAGTTCCCTCTTTAGGAACCGGATTAGCTGTTGTCCCATCCCTGTGTCCCTGTTTCTGCCAGTGCAAAGCAAAATTAAATTGTAGTTGTTCGACTTGGAAGCCTCAGTCCTCCTTCACCCTGCCTGTGAGTCAAAGTGCAGTGAGTGGTCAGTGTGTCCTGAAGGTGTCAGTCGCCTGGGTGCTGTTTGGAGTTGCTATCGACTCCTCCTGTGACCTTGAGAAATTCATTCAGTTTATCGGGTTTTCCCATTTGCAGAGCAGAGCAGTGCTTCGTTCGGATGCCAGGTGAGCCACTCTTGGAGTGCTTTCTCTTTGACTGAGTCCCACCCAAGCGTGCTGTCGTACCAAGCTGCACTAAAGCTTCACAACGACCAGCTGTCCCTTGGGAGGGCACGCAGCTCAGGCTGTACAGAATGAGATGCAGAATCAGAGTCTAAAAATAGGAACGTGAGGGTGCCAGAAATGAAGATGCATTATTGATGAGCCGGTGTTTGTGTCATCGCAGCAGGTGTGATACCCTGAGCTGGCTGCTCCCTTC
>NW_010133097.1:0-46291 GCF_000699245.1 Pterocles gutturalis | reverse complement strand
ATTCATGCCTTTGTCAAGTTTTTTCAAACTTTTGTCAAGTTAAATGGATAGGGATATCTACTCCCACTGAAACCTGGAAACACCCAGTGAAAAGCCATCTCCAGCCTCCCCAGCACTCATCCAGAGGTTCTGACAGAGAGATTTTAAGAAATTTTGAGCCCATCTTCATTTAAAATGAAAGTGGGGATTTTCCTGCCCTTGTCAAGTTTTTCTGTGTTTAAGGTGAGCCCATTACTCCCCCGTTTTTGAGCACAACAAAGAATAAGAAGCCTGATGTGTAAATCACATAGGGAAAGTTATTCTCACACACTGCGCTTGAAGAGAAATATAGACCGTATTCTGTAGGAAGAAAGGAGCTGCTCATTGCTCACCTGAGCCATTCTAAAAACTGAGAATGACAGCTCCTCACTGGTTTATGGCCCCTGTAGATCAGCTTTGGATTATTTTTAAATATCAGTTTATGTCTACAGATAGACTTCTCTGTATATCCTGATCAAATCTATATTATAGCTGATGGAAAGCTTCTGTTTTGAAGAGAGTATCTTGAGCAAACTGAGAGGTTTACAGGGACTGAAGAATTAATTTGAAAATTTGAGCTTCAAGGTGAAATTTCTCCTTTCTCTTTCTGTAGCAGGTTATAACAAGAAACATCACAGAGAGGAATTTGGCGCTGCTGATTATGCATTGTCCTGACCTGGTTTGTAGGGCAAATAACGTTCCCAGTAGCAGGAAATCTTTGGATGATTTAGGAACTTGGTGCCTCCTGAGAGTCCCTCTGCCGTGTATATTTCATGTTAGCTAATCAGTTTGGTATGGGAAGGTAATATTTAAACTAGCAGAAAATCATTAAATGATTTACCAAACAGTGAAAAGACCCGATGAGACCGTAAGGCATCTTTTTGGAATAGAAAATGATTTAATTATTCTTTGCCATTCAAAACATTCGTCTTGGTAAAAATTAAAATGATTGTGTCAGGCAGAAAATGGTGTTCTGTGTTAATATTTGCTGTAAATGAACAAATGGCAGAGTGTCAGTTGGTTTCTGTGCTGGGCTGAAAAATTGAAATACATTCTGTGGTCTTTTTAATGCACACGAGGTTTTCAAAGCTAATAAGGAAATTCTGTAACCCTGCCTGTGCTTTAGATTTTAATTTAAGCAAGTCTGTATCTTCGTCTGGTGAAATTCTTCTCTTTCCTTTCTCCCTCAGCGCTAGAATTCTTGCTTGTATCTGCATCTGTGTCAGATGAGTGTTGCCACAGTGTCTTATCTTACTGGACAGACGATGTTACCTGCTGTCATCTGTTTTCTGCAGAGAGCTGGGGACTGGGGTGGGTTTTCCTGTGCGTTGTCCTGGGGTTTTCCTGCGCTCCCTGTGCCTGCCTGCCCTTCTGCAGCAGGGACCTGGATTGCGTGCTCCGGTGTTGGCTGGCCAGCATTTGGTACTCCTTCCAGAAACAACTGAGGGCAGGAATAAAATTCAGACTTGCTGAAAACTTGAAATTTCTTTCTTTTGTAAACTGGTGTTTTGAAATTTTTTCTTCATCAGCCCAGAGTTCAGGCTTCTGATACTCATCCAGATAATCAGCTGGATCTCACAGATTTCTATATGTATTTTTTTAAAGCCTTAACCTTTAGATAATCCAGTTTAGTGTCCTCTCGAACTGAAATTTTTCACTTGTTAACCCTAGATGGAGCCCAGAGATCTTTTTCAAGACAATCCTGACTTCTTGCCCCTGAGGATCCAGTCAGTTATTTCTTATCTCTCCGAAAGGAGATAGCACTGCCGGATAAAGTTTCAACACTGCCAAATTAGGATCCCCCCTCCTGGGAAAAAAGCCCTGCCGATGTGTAGGGGTGTTTCTGTAGGTACCTTCCCTCCTCCCACGCGGTGGATGAAGCAGGGGAGAGGAGGGGGGCAGGTTTCCAGCTGCCTGCGCTGCTCTAATCCCAGCATTCGGGGTAATCCAGGGGAATGGTGAGTGAAACGGTTCCAGTCCCTGCGTGGCCTGACCTCAGCTCTGAGTCATTGCTGAACACAACAAATCAAGTGCGTCCAGTGGGCAGACGGGGGAGGGCATAGAAGGCAAACTAGATTAATGGTGGTGGTGTCCCATATGGCTCTCAGACCTTTATTTTGAATCCCCTTAAGGTGATCAAACTACTCCAGCATAAAAGGGATGAAGATTAAAATGGTTTCTGGTCGGTTTGACCTTGTTCCTTTTAAAAATATTGTCATATAGTATAAATACAGATACGATGTGCTGCAGTACAATCTGATAAACTCTAATTTTCAGGCTAAATCTGGTGATGCTTGAGGGAAAAGATGGATACAAAGCCTTCGTCTGGTAAAGGGAGGGACGTTTTAACCTTTGCATGTTACAAGGCATCCAGTTTTAAACTAGGAAAAATTGTGACACTTGCTAGATAAATATTCTTTTGGGTAAAGCATGGCCCAGTTACGGGCTGGGATGCTAGGATTAATGTCTCCCCCAAGTACAAATTTAGAACCGCCTGACAACGTGGTTGTCAACTATAGTTATCTTCGTTTCAAAGCTTTAGTTACAATAATGTGGTTTTTTAGTCAGGGGAGAGTATTTGCTTAATTACAGATCTGATATACTAGGCAGCCAGGAATAATGAAATTAATTAAATTTAACCAACAAAGCGTGTCACACCTGTTCATCACTATTCATTTCATTGTATCCTGTACAGGGAAATGTCTGGTCTTACTCTTTCTCTCTCATTTTTTAAAATCCCTCTTTGCTGGGATAGACTGTGTATTTACCCACACAGCATGTCCTGCGGGGATCTTTTTACCCCAGCAGATCCTAGGGACACTGCTGTAATACTGCTTTAATTCTATTCTTAGCAGTTAGTTAACAGCTAGGAAAGTGGAGAGTCCTCTTGTATCCAAGCACTCAGATGTGCGATGTTAGCATCTGCACGTTGGCTTGCTGTCCTTTGGGTTTGGATGCTCACTGTAATGTACGGACCCACGTGTAAGGGGTGTGTATATATGTATGTAGAGAGGACAAAGGAGTGTACTACGTGCATTTTAAGTCACCGGTTTCACAGTAAGTAGGAGGATGTTTAATTATGTTCAGTCCTCATAAATCAGGGAGACCAACCTTGTTTTCAAGGATTAAGCCTTTAGCCTGTGCTCAGCCACAAAAGCAGAGGTTCCTGAGGATGGTGTAATCTAAATCCATCACTGTTATGCAGAGACAATATCCCCGCAGCAGATTTGTTTAAAACTGGTAATACATTAAAAGCTTTTATATAATGAGAAGGAGTTTAGCTCAAAGCTTTTCTGTATATTCTTTGCAAAGTGTTTTATTTGTCGTACAGCTTCCATAAACAGCGCTGTGTTTGCAGCGGAAGAGCAGAGTTTTGCTGAAGTCTCTTCCTATAGGTGGCACCGTGAAATGACGGCTCCTGTTCTCCTATGCAGAGCTCATTTCTGAACCACTGCAGGGATCAATATAAAGAGTTGTTGATGCCTAAGATACGTCCTGCGATGAGGATTTGATTATAATATATGAAGATTAAATATAGTCAGTTGACAGATTGGTAGTGTGTTCCCCCACCCTTTCCTAGGGCTAATTTTCTGATAATCTCCTAGGCACAGAAATTGTGTGCTACGTCAGAAACATCTCTGGCCACAACCTGCTTTAGGCGGTGGGAGAGAAAATGAGTCAACAGAAACAAGCATGTGCTGTGGTCCTGCTGTTCCAGACCCAGGCAGGTAGTTTACAGCAGATAAAAGATGCATCTAAAAATAAGCTACTGGAGTTGATTCCCTTTACCCTTTAAAAACTGGGGAGCCATACCTGTCCTGGGGCTTGGTGTCGAACATGAGGGCGTTTGTATGGCTGGGTGTGGGACCAGACACCTGCTGTGGCTCACCCACCATCAGCTTATCCCCAAGAGCTTACCCTGCAAGTAGAGAACTGGGTTTTTTAGATGCCCTTGAGTAACAACATCTTAACTACAATGGGAAAAAAAGTTCCCAACCTATTCTTTTTTTCATTTCTGTCTGAATCATAATAATATCTGTTTGCTAGTAATTCTCAGAATTATGCTATTAACATTCTCCTCTTTGAGAATATCTGCTTATTTACAAATTTGCAAAGCTTTAAAACTAGAGATACATCTCTCTTTTGTAGCGCTGCTGACAATTATAATTAATTCTCTGTCCAGGCTTGTTTGTGCTGCCTGCAGATTGTTCACAGTGTTTAGAATTTTTAATGATATTCTTATAAACCAATGGGAATGGAGAGGGGTTTAGTTGAATTTTTGCTTAGACCAAGAATGTGTTTTCCCCTGTTACTTGCCCTATCATTTTTTTTTTTTTTTGCGCTGTAGTCAATATATTCTGTGTTAGTGCCACAAAGTTGGAGCCTAGCTAGGTACTTTTTCCGTACGATTCCCAGTGCGTTCAGCCCAAAGTGTGTTTTTCACAGCTTGGAATATTAAACTCATAACATCGGAGTTTGTAACGGAACAATTCCGTCTTAGCTATAGCAACACTGCCTATGCACATTACAAATCTGTGATGTTTGCCACTCGTCTGGTTAATTCCACGAATACAGTTCAGGGAGTTTTCTGTGAGACTTTTTAAAGAGAGCATATGGATTTTGCTCCGAACTCCCATCTGTCTGCACATCCCGCGTTTTAAAGGAAGAGTACAATAGTGAGATAATGAATTGGGATGAGCGTGTCTGTTTGCTCAGCCTTCCTTCACTCTGCCAGCTATCGTTTCTTGAGACTGTAAACAAGTAGCAGGAAAACAGCTCCTTGCTGGTGGCAGGCAGTCAGAGCTACGGGTGTAGTCACGGCTTGTACGGGCTTCATCCGAGTCAGGCATTGAGAACTGCTCTGCCTCAGGAGTTCAGTTACATCAGCAGCGTCCCTCTGCATGTGCGCTGCCCCACGGTTCTTTCTGGTCTCATTTCCTAGACCAGTAATTCCCCACGTCCTAGAGCACCATGTGGGATGGTTTCTGCGATTGCCCGTTGGATGCACAAGCCCGTGGAGACAGCGTTACCTTCTCGAGATGGGCTCGGCGGAGAAGGGAGAATGGGAGTCTGCGGAGAGCTTGCTGTGCTGTCAGAACAAGCTGCGGTCGCAGGTTCTGCCGCTGCTGCAGAAACAAACAGAACTGAACACGTACAACAACAGCAGCAGGCTGTGAAGGGAAATTGCAGCCAGAAACTTTGACAGCAGGTCTCTGTGCTTTGGAGCTGCCTTCACCTCGGGGCAGCAGAGTGACCCCTCTCTTGCTGAGCCCTGGTGACCCTCAGGACCTTCTTGTAAAGACTTAGGGCAATAAATAACTGGAGTAGGAGCAGACTTTCTGGGAGTTGTTTAGTGGATAAAAGCCTCAAACTGTCAGTTGGGGAGTCAAATGGTATTTCTCGGAGATGCTCGCAGGTGGAGTGCTTACGTCCATGGAAGTAAGGTACCGCAGGGGAGAGGTACCTGGGTTTAGCTGTGTGTGAAGGGGCTGCGTGGCCCTGCAGGCACACGTCAGAGCTCAGAGGGGGGATTCTCTCTATATGTGTGTTTTTTCTGTTACTGGACAAAAAAATGTTATTTGTTGGACTGAAGACTTATGGCACATATAAGCGGTAGCCTTCAGAGTGCAGCGAAGTTCAGGCTGACAGAGCTGCCCCACTCTTGAAAATCAGGATGCTGAGCTGGACCAGATGTGATGTATTTGTGTCTGGAGATGGGAGGACTCTTGACACTGCAGAATTAAACAGTTTAACTCAAGGGAGGCGCATTTTCTGTACTAGTTTGCCTACTTAATGTTTTTATTCTGTGTTTTTGAGATGTCTGTGGGGAACACGGTAGATCACTGAGCCTGGCTACTTTGAGGATTCACCTGTATACTCAAGTGATATGAAGTCCAACTACCTTGACCTGCTGCTTGACTGTTCTGAATTCTATCATTACATCCAGCTGCATGCATGCAAGCTTCCAAGAGCTTGGGAAAACAGAAAATCCAAATCTGAATCAGAACTGAGTGCCTCTGTCCCGCCCCCGGTTCATGGTACGGTTGGGACAGCGGTTCTGTGTTCCTGGTTTGACCCTTCCAGTCCTTTCTGTGTGAGCTCCTGAGCTCGTAGCCGTTCTGGGTGGAGGTATTCAGTGTGTATATGTCCTTTTCAAAGTTACTGGGTTGTTTATTTTGTTTCCTTGTCAGAATGATCACAGATAGTGCATCTGTTTGAGTTATAACAGTGAGGGTCAGGACTGATAACAGACTATTTTAAGCTGCTCTTAACAACAGCCTGTGAAGCTGCAAGGTTGGGTGAAAGATAGCGATGGAGGTTTATGGAGCTGTGGAGTGAATGATGAACTGACGCTTCCAGCCCAACATGACAAATAAAATTCTATTGCAAAAAGATACTCAATTGTGTCAAGCATCGATTTTTGAAGATGTCTAACAAATGGCTTCTGGGTAAGCACACTATCTTTCTTAATTTGTCTGTCTGATCAGTGAAGCTGGAGAGAGAGCCACCAAATAAAATTAGCATTTTCTTTCAGTCATTATCTGTGCTTTCTTAATAAAAGACTTGGAAGCCCCACTGATTGAAATGTATAATAACAGACATAAGCAGATTTCAGATATATTTATTTCACTTTCCTGGTAAAATCACTGAAGGACCCTGATCAGTGAAGCTGGAGAGAGAGCCACCAAATAAAATTAGCATTTTCTTTCAGTCATTATCTGTGCTTTCTTAATAAAAGACTTGGAAGCCCCACTGATTGAAATGTATAATACAGACATATGCAGATTTCAGATATATTTATTTCGCTTTCCTGGTAAAATCACTAAAGGACCCTGAATCAACTCTACTCATAGCAAAACAGATATTCCTCTCAATGGTGCTGGGTTTTGGTTGGTGGTGGGTTTTGGTTCTGATTGAGCTGTATCTGTCTGGCACACTGTTGCTGATTACCGTGGTGTTTCATCTGGCAAACAGCATTTGTTTTGTCCACTCATAGTAATTAGCCAGGACGATAGGAAAAGGGGAGGGGAGAGTAATTGGAAAGGACAATAGCTGAGTTTCTCTTTTGCAAGGCTTGATCCCTGGCTGGGGATCAAAACCCAGAAGAGGAGGGACCAGGTCAGCCAAAGAGCACTGCTGCTCCATGGGGCAGATAGTGGATTTATTTCACAAAAGAAATCATTAGAAGCTTTAAACTTGGAGGCATCTTACCCTCCAGAGGTACTAGGCATCTCCTCATTAATGCTCAGTGGGCAGACAGTTCAGGAGTAGTATCTTACTACAGAAACAGGATGGCCAAGAATTTTTCATAGTAGTTTGGTAGATGAGAGCCTGAGAAAAGTAGGAAGATAAATTACTTTGCAGATATCACTGTAGTACTTGCAGGTTGCAGTGGTGTAAGTGAGGGAGGGTATGCAGAAAGACTACTCGGTAGAAATTTAGATATAAAGGCTGGCTTTCCATCGTCGTCACATCTCATTGTTCATCCTTATTGCTGCGCTCAGAGTGTGAGGGAGAATGTAATTCACTGTTCTGAAGCATCTGTATTGTTTGTAACTAGTGGAATGAATTAAAAATGGAGCGTGTCTTACTTTGGTTTTTCATGTTCAAAGAGGGTACTGTCACAACTTTCTTAATCGTGGTGACTTGAAATCTGTTTTAAACTTTATTCTCCTTTATGTTTGAGTGTCAGAATAATAATACCCAGGTGTTAGATACTGGATTTGCATTGACATTTAAATTGTTATTTTTTATATTCAGTGTTCCGAATGTCTGATTTGAGCTAATGGACGGGAGGGGATTTGGGGGAGATAAAAGATAATATTTTCACTTGTGACTTACAGCCAGATTTGTAAACACTTGAGTATCTAGTGCTAACCACGACAGGTATAAAATTCACTCCTAATGTAGATTAACTGCTTACAGACCTGCTTATGTTTCTCTAGCAATCTGTATTGTTCAGGGTAGCTCAAGGGAAGGTACCTGCCATAGGTTTGGGACCAATATGACCCCAGCGATGGAGCCCGACGCCCAAGAGGCTCCGGCTCAGCGTGGTGCTGCTCTGACTGGTGTTGCACCAGGTGGGTGCCCGTGGAGCCTGACTCTGGTTTGACAGGCTCTGTGTTCCAGTCCGTAGCGGCAGAAGGGATGCCCAGCAGTCAGGCAGCCCTCTTCCCTTCCCTGTGGAGTGCCTGCAGGTCAGCGCATCAGCTGGCACTTGCTACGTGGCATATTAACGGGGCTGGAGATCCCTGTGTTGTCCCTCGATGTTTTATTGCCACGCTCAGGTGGCTTTCTGGGGAGGCAGGAACCTGTTGCTCCAGTGGTGCCAAGGCTCTGCTGACTTGCAGATGTGACTCAGTGACCATAGGAGCCGTGAATTGACAAGACATGGGCTCCTAAGTGCCTAAAATGTTTTTTACAATGACTTTCAGGAGCTAAAGCCAGGTAATTCCTTTTAGCAGTTTTGTCTGATTTAATGAGATTCTGAGCTAAGGCCATCATTCAAGAAGCTGCTTATGCACGTTCTGTTCAAAGAAGCACTTAACTGTATTTTGCTTAATCTACTGTGTTGCTTTTCCCCTGTTCTGTTTCATACCTTGCTCTGTAATGGCCAGTATTGGAGGTCTTTTGTCGGAGAAGAAAGCAGCGCATTGAGAAGAGTGGTGTGACCTCGGCATGCTAAGAAATATGATGGAAGTTCATGTACTGGCTTCAGATAGAAAAAAGAGTATTGTGAACAACTTCATTGCAAGTTTCATTATAATGTGTCATAGGAAGGCACTCCTGTCCTGTTCACATGATCTTGTATTGGTGCTAATCATTCCTTGCCATTTGTCAGTTGTCGTTATTTACTGCTTGGGTTGTGAAGTTCTTGGGGGTGGTGGAAGGGTATGTTGGTTGTGGCATCCCTTTTCTTCCAGAAAAGTTGCAAAAACTTTGTAACAGATGAGCAGAAACGAGGACAATTTCAGAGGAACGTGAAAATTTATCTTTTCAGTCTTCTGGACTGACCCAGAATGCTGAGGAGGAACTCCCAAGCATTGCAGAGCCAAATCACCTGAAATACTGCCTGCTTTCACTTCACTTGGCTTTGCAGGCCAGCAGGCAGCAGCTGTGAGAAGAGGTATCACAAAGATGTAAATTAAACCTCTGGGAATTGCAGCCAACAGAGACTTGTCAGCCCTGGGCACTTTGCGTTAGGACAGTGGCGGTAATCGGAGCCAGCTTGGTTCTCCTGCGTGTCAACGTTCTGTCTGTGTAACCTGGTTCATTAGGACTGGAAGCTCTAGCTAATTTCTGCAAAGCTTTTCCACGCAATCAGGGTTCTACATGGTTAGGGTCAGGATTACAGTCATCTTGAGTTTCTGTTTCAGGCTGTTTATTCCATGAAAAAGAGAAGTGATGATGATGGAGGAAGGAGAATTAGAAAGTGCATATCCCCTCCCACCAAAAAAAAAAAAAAAAAAACCCAAAAAAAAAACCAACCCAACCCAAAAAACAACTGCGTGCTATCTTTAAAAAGCATGAAAACTGGTAAAACCTGAAACTCGGTTAAATATCCTGCCAAGTCCTGATGCCATGCTCCTGACCATATCCTTCAGAGCAGCTGGTGCTGCCCCAGCCTCTCCCCAAATCCTGTCCCCAGGTCTGTATAAATACATCAGTTCAAGATGTGGTTCTGCTGCAAATAGGTGAATGCCTACTAAAGGCACCTGGACATCGTCACTTCCCAAAGATTACATCTTGTCTTGAATGTTAACAGCCGATAGATTCCTTGGTATTTATATTCATTTCTATTCTTGGTTGACTTTACATAATCTCATGAAGCCTTTTTATTTTTCTGTAAAAGGAGATTACTATGGTTAGCAGCAACTGACGCCAGCACAGATAAAATGGCTTAAAATAGTTGATAGAAAGGAAGAAGAAAGACAGTAGCTTGTATAGAGCACATAGAAAGTTTCGCTGCGTTTACAGCTGATTTTTAACACTGGATAATCTGACTTTCCTTCTTCCCACCGTGTTTTGTCTTAAGACCTGGTGACTTGGGATTTTTTTTTCCAGATTTCCCATTGCTTTCAAATACTAAGGAAGGGCTCTTACATGTGAAATGTCTCCGCAGTATGTTTGAAAAATAGTTTGGATGGGATACAGTCGCTTCCTGTGTAAGACAATTTCCCATGGAGATAGGAGGCAGAAAGGATAAGAGTAGAATTGCTAAATGAACAGAATAATTGCGATGATTTCTTACCTACCCTTCTGAAGCAGCTTGAAGATGCTGTTCAGTGGTCCACTGCTGTGTGTTCGTTCTTGAGAAGCCCTGGGCGATATCAGCATATTGGCCTTCAGAGCTGTACCTATGCTTTTCTCGTGCATGCTAGTTAGATTCAATTAGCGCAGGAAGATACAGTTGTGTGTGTTTGTATTCTGTACGTACGCAGCCCTGAGACTCCCTATATGAATTCAATATGCATTCGCAGTGCTTTTCAAGATCATCAGTGGAATTGCTGGGCAGTCTTGCAGGATCTAACCTTGAGGAACGAGCAGTATGACATATCCATAGATATATTCTCCCGTCCAGGCTTTAGCTTCTCTAAACCGAGTGGAATTCTCCGTTGTTATATTAGCGTCACTGGGAGAATGGGCAAAATCATTTGATGGGATTAAAGCATATATCTGTCAAACTCAAATGAATCCAGCTCTTTTGAGATCCCCGGTTGAGCATGCTGCCCACAGCATCACGTGAACTGTTTCTTGAGTCATGAATTTTCAGAGCTTGTTTACAGGTAACTTCTTGGCTGTAAGAGAAGAGGAGAGAAGTCCTTCCAGGTTTACATTTCATAGGACTCTTCATGATTTTTAGATGAAAGCTGGATGCTTTCCCTGCTGTTGCATCCATATGAGGGACAGATTGAAATGGAGTTGACCATGATGGTAATGTATGGTTGCAGGTGCTTTTTTTTTGTTGCAGAGACTTAATAAATTGGAGTAATGCCAGAAGGTGCTTCTGTCGTGACAGGGGTTTGTAGTCCTGGAGGAAGTATTTATGTTGTAAAATGTAAAGCATTCGTCATTTTGCAGTTATTTTTCTCAGTGCGTGCCAACCTGCCTGCTGCAATGAATTAAATTAATGTGTGCTCCAGTTAAATGGTTTCCAGTACAGTAATTGTCACTGGCAACACAATGTTGTTTTTAAGTTGTTGTTATGCAGGCACAAGCCCATATGTCTTACAAAATTGATTTGCTGCATTATGTATCCTACCTTCAAATTAACTTGGTGTAATATTTGTCTTGTTAAGAACCAGCTATTCTGTTCTGTCAAACAAATGTGTCTCCTCAATTTTCCTTATTCAAAAGAGAAAAAAAACCAAACAAAACACCCTCCCCTCCAATAGCTGAGGTCAGATTTAATTTAGACCAAATACCTGGACTTTAATTATTAGCATTCATCCAGGACATTGCAGAGTAGGTCCTAATAATTAAGAGAGAATGAATTAAAAATGAATAAAAGGAAACAGGGAAGGACATAGTAGGCTTTCTTTTCCCCATACAATTAATAAATCTACTTTGAATAATCTGAAAGAGGAGAGTAACTAGCTTAGCCAGGTAAGGGCACTTGATGAGCCGAGCCATTTGTGGCCGTTGCCGTAGCACGCTGCGCTGTGCCTGGCTCTGCTCTGTACTGTGTGAGCAGGTCCACGAGGGCTCAGCGAAAGCAGCGACGCTTTGAGCCATGGACTGTGAGGTTATATTCTTTTTGTGTCTGTTAGCTGTTTTCTTTTAACGAATATTCAGTTATGAGAAGGCACGGATCTACCTAACGCACGCTGGGTAACCGGTGTGGTAGTGCCGGAGCCGGGTCCGCACCCCGGTGAGCCAGAGCATCTCTGTGCCGGTGGCAGGGAGCTTTCCATCAGACCGGGCTGCAGCGAGGATTGAGCCTTGAAAATTTACATTTCAGGCACAGATTCCTCCTCTGAATGCCTTTTCTGGTTTTTGGAGCTGTTATTCCAGCTAAGATGCTTTCTTCATCCTGACCGTTCCCAGTTACCTGCATTAGCCATAGATAATGCACGGGTCCGTTTAGGTGGCAGCGCCTTCTCTCTAGGTAAGGTGCCGGACCTGACAGCGCGATGGGAAAGTGAGATGCTTTACAAGCCTCACGTGGCTCTTTTTCATTAACTTTGCTCATTTACAGGGAGGCTTTTATGTGTTTCTTCTTGGTGATATGACTGAAAATGATGGAGTAAAAGAGAGTCCCGTGTTTAATCAAGAGAGCGGCTCGTTCTAGCTCACTAAAAGATTTAAGGCTAAGAAATACGGCTGAGGAAAGATTTCTGCTTTCTCTCGCTTAAAGAAAGCGACAACAGCAGCGAACCAAAAACCAAGGAGAGCTGCAGGCTCTGCATGCTGACGAGATGAGTCACTGGAGCGTCAGGACAGCAGGTACTGCCCAGTGCCCTCGTACCACCAGGACAGCGTGTGGCAGATGCCACTTTTTGTATCGAGCCATTACAAAATCATTAACTGGTCTCTATGCATTTTACAAATATTTCCTTCTAATTAGTTTTGTTGCTGCAAGGCCCACATTATTTTATCTGTTAAATGAACTCCAGGGTCAGAGGAGTGGATATTGTTGGTTTTTGTTTTTTTTTTTTTCAATTTCATGTTTTCCACATCCTTGCAACAGAGGAGGAGATCCTGTTGTTTGATGCTTTTACTGGATCCAGTTATATATAAGCAATGCCAAGGCTCCTTCATTGTGGAGTTTTGCTTCTTTGGCATCTTTTGTTTTTGAGTTTAGAGGCAACGTTTGCATCAGGAAGAGGGGGTAGCTGGGCCTTGCTGTAATTTGATGAATTCCCACTGAATAAGGTAACTTGTGCGGGATGGTTCTAGTGCTGTAATGTCGAGACTGAACACCTGCAAGTGGCTGTGGCACGGAAGACTGAACACATCAGGCTTGGACTAACAGATGAACCTCTGCAGCCCCTTTTCCCACAGCAGAGGGGTATGGCAGGGCACAGCTGGATGGCACTAGATGAGCTGTTGATTTCAGTACCGACTAGACTTTCTACAATAAAAGATCTGCTGCAGTTATGAATCACCTGCAAATCCCGGGTCATTTTAGTGATCAAAGCTAGTATCAAATAAGTTACTTATTTCCTTTCTGTCTAGTGACTCTTCTTCATTTATTCAAATGCCTAGAAGATGCATAACCATTATATTCACTGCAGGAGTGAATTCCAGAGGTTGATAGCGCTCTCTGACAAAAATTCCAGATTGCGGGTATAATTATATATAATTATATTGTTTCTAGAGAGGTATGTTAAAGAGTTCTTAAAATGATCAAAGATGATGACTTTTAAGATTAAACTATGACTTTTTACATTATGTCTCTAAGACATTTTAATAACATATTCGTTTTATCTTTTCTGTTTCCATATAATTTTCTACACCTGCAATACTGTGTGTGTTCCAGGGATAGTCAGCCTTCCTGATGCTCAAGCCACCTGTGATCTGGTCCCTATTGTAGCTGTTGGTAGCATCAGTTACTCAAAGCATCACCTCTCTGCGTTGATTCAACCCTACTGATGACAAGCGGAGCAGGGGCAGTTCCTGTTGGTTTTTAGCAAAGCTAACATCCCTTGGTGCTGGGCAGAATCTGGTTTAGAGCAGAGGAACCTCTGTTTCTGTGGCAGACTCTGCCAGGCGGCGGTGAGAGGTCATCTCAAAATTCAGCAAATTACTAATGAGTGTGCAAAATGGTTATTTCTTTGGATACAGGATAGAGTTCTTTTGCAGCGTGGTTATCTTGGAGAAGTTGTGAAGCTTGCAGCGTGGTTTGGTACTTCTAAGGAGATGTTCCTTCCTTAGCTGAAATGTTGCATCGCCCTGACTGGTTCTTTGGAAGCTGATGCAAATAATGGTGTGGTCTTCAGTTAGAACGAAGCTTAATCCTTCAGAACATAGGAGTGACACCGTGTATGCTTAATGAAAGTTTTGATTGCTAAAAAAAGTAGAGAATGTTGTTTAATGAAAGATGTGACTTTTAAATGCAGCTTTCTTTATGCCGAGACGATTAAACCATAGCCATTATATTCCTTATCTTAATTTATGACAGATACAATATTCAACAATGGAATAAACAAAATTGTGACAGTAATTAAATCATTTTTGCTTTGTCCTTAAAACATACTGTCAAGTGCAAAATGCAAAACTAGTTTCAGATCTGTTGTGTGGTAAAGAGTTAAGCCACTTTCTGTCCCTGCCAGGTGTTGAATCGACCTGAAGCAGAACCTTTGCTCTTCCCAGGGATACGAATTTAAGGCCGGTGTAAAGCCACCTCCCTGAGAAGGAATGCTATGACATGCTAATCGGTTTGTAAGATGAAAACTTGGGAATTTGTGGACAAGGATCGACTGTTCTGTTCTCTGCTCCGATACAGGAGTGTTGTGATGGCTTGGGCTCTGAGATTGCTCCTTTTGCACGTGTAGCGGCACGGGAAGCAAATTGCCGTCAGCAAGAATTCTGAGCGTTGGCAACTCAGAAGTCTGTATTTTTGTGTAGAATATATTCTTTCAAATTGGTTAGTTAGGCATAGAAAAGCTTTTACTACTAATTTTTCTGAGGTTTTTTTCCTTCTGATTTAGTCGAGTGTAGCCCTAAATATGTATTTCTTCATGGCAAATGAGTTTTGATCTCCATAGTGCCACTCCGTGCACAGAAAGCTTGTTATTGCTTTTGGCATTCTTTGGGAGCTGCTGTGTTTGTTTTGATGTGGAGAATTCTGGCAAATTGTTTGCATCCCCAGGTGATGGATTTTTTTTTTTTTTTAAACTAAATAAAAATGAAATCTTTGCCACATGGCACCTTTCAGCTGTGGGACTGTGAGATGAGTGTCGTTATTCCTAATCAACGTATTGAGAAACAACGTGAAGTGGCTTGTGTGTGATTGTTCATTAAGTCACTGGCAAAAGCTTGGATTAGAATCAGGAGATCTTGAATTTGCATCCATTGCCCTTCCAACAGCTTGTTCTTTTTATTTCTTTTTTATTTTTAAAGGTGTCTGTTCCCAGCATCTCTGGAAATGGGTTCACTTTCAGTGTCGTGGTACTGACACTGTAGCTATTGCTGGCATCTTAGTACCTAAGATAATGCACTTGTAAATCAGTGTTTGCATACTTTAGGAGTTAAATCTGCGTAAGTCACCAGCGGGGATCAGAGATGTGCGGTTCCTTGAGCAGAGGTGTTGATGAGTTCTTCCCTTCATCTCCTATTACAAGAAAGCAGGGTCTTGAGTGATTTCATTTCCAGTTCAGGGGAATGGGTTTTTTTTTTTTTAAATAGCAGTGAATAAATTGGGAAATCTTTTGGCAGCTGTCGTGTTTTTGTGTGCCAAGAATGATTTCCCTAGAATGTACAACTGTACTTTTAATGTTTACTGGATTTATTTGGAGAAACAAGTGGCATAGTATGATCTGGGATGGAAAGTGACTGCTCGGCTACCTGTAAAACTGCACTAGCTAACAGGTAGCATTGAAATGCCCTTAGCAGTGAAGTACTTCTACAGAGGGGTCAAAGAATTAAGTAACAGCATGGTAAGTGTTCCTGGTGCGGATGTTGCGGTGCTTTGGCGCTGGTCTCAAGGGCATAGACAGACATTCAGTTCAAGACCGTCCCATGCCTGGACTGCAGCTTCTCGTTGTTGCTAGTGTTCTACTTGTGCTAATTCATCTTCGGGATGATGCTGAGCAGCAGCGCTTATTTTAATAGAGTCAGGTTATGAATTACTCCGTATGGAGAAGTTCTCAGCAGCGTGGATTCTAAAAGGAGGCAGAAGGGAAGAAAGCAGGGAAAAGACAGAATAGAAATTTCCCTCTGTCCTTTTCCAGCTGACTGGGAATGGGTTGAAAGTATTCCCAAGGCATGACGTAGCATCTATTAACGCTGGGAGCAACGCTCTACACATGGCCAGTGATCCACTCCATGGGTTCATTTCCTTTGGCTTCAACAGCTCAGTTCTGAGCATTAAAATGATGGATTTGGCTTCATCCTGCAGGCTTCCATTTGAAAGTCAAAACTTCTTCTGGAAGAATGCTTAACCCTGCTGGCTCCTGGGGTAAGCTGCCTGCAAGCAGGCAAAGGGGCTCAGAAGGCAGCAAGCCCCCACAAATCTTGCCCTGGGTGCAAGTAAAAGCGGCAGGTTTGATTTGGTAGCAGTCCCAGACAGGTAAAAGGAGATAAAGAGGATGGGGATTTGCAGGGAGGGGCTGTCTTAGTATTTGTGTTCATGCCTACTTGGCCCCGTTCAGAACGAACGGAGAGAACTGGTTGATGGCAGACTAGTGAAATAAAAGCCACACAGTCCTATCCTGTGGTATAAAATAACTTTGTTTGGTAACTCTAGTGTAGCAGCCCAAGCTTTAAATTAAATATTACATTAAGCTAGTGCTGTCTATGTGAGTGTCTAGTGTTCTGTTGGTTTGAAATAAATATATTTAGTAGGTTTTTTTAATTTTTTCATCTTCACTTGGTCTTTCAGTGACGCATGTACACAGGGCTGACAATTGCAGCGGTTAAATGTGAAATATGTGCTGCTTCCCCCTTGCGAATTACGGGCTTGCATGTGCTGTGTCAAGTTTATTGAGTGTCCTCGAATATTTTACAGATGCAGGATTATTGTTCTCGTTATCCATTGTGTGTACCATTGAAAGGGAAAGCAGTTTTATTAATTTAAAAGTCTAACAAATTGAAAAGCACAAAGAATTTCATACAAAAGTGGTAGTGCTGCAAACCGGCCAGGGCAGCGGGTTGAGTGCGGGGCAGGCAGGCAAGCCACTGTCCCCAGGGTCACCCCGGTGGGTATTTACTGCAGGTCGTCTGTCTCGTCCGTGCTGTCACCCTGATCATCCTCATAACGCCTGGGCTACGTTCCTGTCCAGGAGAGATACACCATCGAGGACTCACTTACCATGGGATAAATGTCCGCACGTGCCTGGTCACTGTACAAGGAGTTTAAAATTTTATTTGTGATCAGGATTCATTCGTTGCTCTGCAAGTCACTTCTCAGGGTAACTACGGGAAAGAGCAGGTGGGTGTCTTGTCTGGGAGGTTTCGAGGGAGAGGTTGGTGATGAACCTGTGCACAGGTGTTGAGGGTTCTAAAGATCTGGGAGTTGTACTGGGTAAACACCGAAATCTTCCCAAAAGAATCTGGGGTTTCAGTTTGACATCAATATGAGATTCCTTCATCACAATGTTTCTAGCCTGATGCATGGTGTCATGGCCAGCTGCGGTATGGAGCATGGTTTTGTTTCTTTTTTTTTTTTCTTTTCCTTTTTTAAGTGTTTTGTTTTGGGGTTTTTTTTGTGCTTGCAGGGGGTTTGTTGTTGTTGTTTTGGTGGTGCTTTTTTTTTTTTTTTTTTTAAACAGAGCGACTGAAGCAGCTGCTGTCTAGCTGGGAAGAAAATTGATAACTCCACACTGTAGCCAACAGGGTGCTCGCATTGGAGTCATTGATTTCCTTCCCTGCCAGGCAGTGGCTGCTCCAGTCTCCGCAGAAGGCAGACTGCATCCTTTATGGACTTCATTATCAGGGCAGTCGTGCAGAGACTCCACCAATAGAGTATAATGGCATTATTATGGAAAGGGTAGCGTTTGATGGAGCCACTTGGTTTAGAGACCCTAAAAACTGCTTCTGTGCTTCCCTGGAAATGAGAGTGTTTGGCTGGGGCTGGAAGCTGTTTCACCACCGTGAAGGTTTCTGCCACTTCAGGATGGAGCGTTTGGATGCGTTTCTTCTTTTTCTGATTTTTCTTGCTTGCTTACAAAAAAACTCAGGAAGCTGGTTGCAGCTATGGCCGTGGAAACCGAGCTGCAAAACTTAGATGAGCTCTTTTGAAAATGTGCCTTTTGTTTTGGATGTGAAGGAACAGATTCTGGTAGATCTTTGACCCCACAGAATCCAAACAGCCCTAGCTGTTGCTCTTGCTCTTGTCTGGCAAGACATGATTGACATTAAAAACATGAAATTGTTAAATTTCAAATCCATATTTGTTTTAAAATATCAAAGCATGTAAATTTTTTCAGAAAGCAGAGGTAAGTACAAAATGCTGCTATTTTGACTTAATTTGGCCTCAGTAGAACCAAATGGTCTGAAATTTTCTTGCAAGTATTTTGATGACATGTTCCTGACCCCTTACAGAGTCAGAGCAGTTTTGATACACAACAACAGGGTTTGTGGGAATATTTTTGACTAGCGGAAGTGCTGAGTTTTGTTCTCGGTCATTTGATGTGTAATATTTGCATGAAGACCTCCTTTTGGATGTCTGAACGTAATCAACCTTCTAGCACCACAGAAAGACAGGGAGAATGTTCTGTGAATAAAAATTTTGGCAGGCTCCTTGAAAAAGGTGTGCAGATGGAATACAAGGCATTAAATCCTTGGAGTGTTTAAAAAAAAAAAAAGATAGTTAAGGGAATGATTTTTCTAAAATGCAAAAAGGAATCCGATGCCTAGTTTCATTCTCCTTCTTTTAGTTCTGCATCAAAACCCTGTGCAGCTCTGTATCTTTTTTAAGAAAAAAAAAATTATGTGTTTGAATACCAGATGGGGACATGACGTATACTATTCATTAGAAAAGTCGGTATTAATTGAATAATATAAATTATTAATAATTGTCCAGCTTGGAAAATGAGAATTCTTATTTCAGGTTATTGATTTTGTTTTGCTTTGTCTTTTTTTTCAATAGCTACCTTGAAGCAGTTAAAATTAAAATTAACATTGTCATGTTAACTTCTAGCTATTAGAGCTGATGGCAGTGTTTGGTTTTGTATTCCTTGAAACTACTTCAGGCATTCTTGCTGTGTCTAGACACTATCATTTTCCATTCAATCCCAAATTGTTCCCAGTGTGGTTTCTGGTTGTAACATCACAGTGGAAGAAATACCATGAAATGAAACAGAAAGCCATCTATAGAATCTTCATCATAGGAGAATTCACTTAGGCTGGCAAACGCTGTTGAGATTTTCCTCTAAATTAGATTTTGTGTGTTATTTTGTTTACGATCAGAAAGCTACGAGATGTCCAACATTGCCAGGATTCAAGGCATTCAGGTTCTTTCCTTTTTTATAGGGGAAAAGACAAAAAAAAAAATCTACAATCAATCTGCTGTGATGTGCCGAAAAAAAAAAAATCTACAATCAATCTGCTGAGATGTTGTGCCGACTGCTTGCTAATCAATATGACCTCAGTCTTTTTGTGCCGTGTCTGAGGTCTCTTGTAAGGTGCACGTAACCTTACCGAGGAGGAGACCCCGTGAGCATCCTGACCAGCGACAGGGTTCCTTTCGCTGCTGGGAGCGCTGGTACTGCATCCTAGGAAAACAGCAATCCTTGGAGTCTGCAAAGAGCAGCTGGAGCTGTGCCACCAGCAAAGGCTGGCTTCGGGGGAGGAACGTTGGTGGTGCTTTCTGTGGTGATGGTGTGTCTGGTTTTTTTAACGTGTGTCCATCACTGAAGGTCTCGGTGCTGTACCAGTATCAAGAGGCTTGATTCCTGCAGCTCTCTGGAGGAGTGAACTGAGGAAGGGGTAGATTGCTTCTCCCTGGCTTTAGGCTGTGGATAGACTCCCACCTTAAATCTGCTCGGTCGCTGGTACGTACCTTCAGAGGCTCATTCAAGCTTTAACTGGGCTTGATTCTCTGCAGATGGTTGTGTCTCGTCTGTAATTTAAGCCTCATCCCAGCTAATGGAAAAATTCGTGGTGACAAAGCAGAATTTTGGGCGTTTTAAGGCACATAATGATAACTAACAATTGCTTATCTGGGGTGTGCTACGGACACCGAGACAGCCTCGACACGGTGGGAAGGACAAGCAGGAGCGGGTGTCTGCTGGAAGTTGGTCTTAAAACATTGTAAAAAGACACCAATAAATTTCTCTGATTTGTTTAAATTGTGGATACATTGGAATTGAAGCATCTCTCTGAACATAAAAACAAGCAAGAAAACAAGCAGCCCAATTTCAGGTAGATTTAACATGCCTGTGGACAAGTGAATTTTTAATAGCTAATCTTACCCTGACAGCTCATGGGAAATATCAATCTATTAGGCAGGATTCAAGTGTTGAATTTTTAATGCCCTTTTAGTGATTAAAGCGCTCTTTTTCTCTACTGCTTGAAAGAGATCACAGTGGCTTTAAAGAACAGTTTAAAGTCCTAACAACAATGGAGAATTAATAATTGTAGTTGACCGTATTTCTCTCTGTGAGAGAAGGGCTGTGCATATTTGCATCCAAGTGTTGTGATTTTAGAACATTAGAGACAAAAGAAAATCGCTCGTTTTGAGAGTAGCAAATGAGCCGGATCCGCTTGGGAAGGATCCTGTGACTCTGCCGTGTGGGATAGCGAGTGATGGGACGCAGTCGTGGGACTCCAGCGAAGGGAAGCGAGGCTTGAGGAACAGGAATGAGCATAGCACTGATGATTGCAGCCAAGGATTTAGGCTTGGCATTCAGCTGAGGATTATTCTTGCAAATGGACACCTAAGGATGGAATCTCAGCGTCATTAAGGCGAACATGTGATGGACCACTGATGGCAGTGAAACCAGAATTTGCAGGGAGAGAGGCTCAGATCTTTACAGGGAGCTGGATTCCTTGCTGCTATCGCCGCTGAAGCAGAAAGGAGCGTAACAGTGTTAACTGTGTTAGATCCTTTCCCCTGGTACATGGTCTGTAAGAGAAAATAATAATTTACCTTCCCGTTGGGGCGGGAGGGGAGTGTTTGGCCCATAAGCCGTTTGCAGGGCTGCAGCGTGCAAGCTGGAGCGTGGCTTTCCGACACCACAGCATGTTCTTTCCTGATAACATGGGGGGAAATAGCACTCTTAGTCCAGGCTGTTCCACTTGGCTTAGGCATGCAAAGGCACACTTGCCTGGCTTCACTTTGCACATGGGCACCATTCGTACCCCAAAGCATTTTCTACCGTGATGAATATATATGTGACGAATCTAAATTCCTATTTAAAAGGTGCTTTCAAGGACTCTGCTCAGAATCGCCCCATCTGCCCTAAATTTGTCTTTTAAAGAAGCTTCAGCGTAAGCCATCGCTGGAACTTTCACTCTTTCTTCTCGTTTTGGTGTTGCCAGTGGCTGTGTTACCAGCTGGCCCACAGCAGTAATGAATTACTAAATTTAATTGTGAAAAATCAATGTGGGATTTAGGTTGCTGTGCTGTATGTAACGAATGAGTCCTGTGATCAGAGGAGAGAAGCTCAGAGCAGGAACATGGACAATGTGTCTCTGTGTTGGCAACCCCCTTCGCTTCTCCTCTGCTTGCACTATCGCATATGGAAAGACCAGAAAGTAAACCAGGAGAGAGGGATGCATGGCTTAATGAGGTATTTTGTTAATACTTTGCATCTGAGAAACTTGCAACGATTATATTGTGTTCCTTATCTGTTAGCCTCTGGATTAGAAGAGGATTCTCAAGCTCAGACTTCTTCCTCCATCTGCTTCAGCGCAGCAGTTAGGATAAAACACAAGGTGCCCTTGTGAACTGTCAGATATTTGAACGGACAGAAGTTACAATATGACCCACTTCCCAGTCGAAATGTTCAGCTAATCCTTTATCTCTCTCTGCCTTCGAGTGACACGTCCCCCTTACCGTCCTGAATAATCTGATCCAACCCGATGCAGCCTGAGAGCGCAAGGTGAAGATGTTAAATATGTGAGCAACGCACAGCCCGTTGCAGCTGCAAAAACCCAACCAACCAAAACAGACCCTGCACAAAAACCAAGGCACAGAGACGGCGGTTAATGTAAAGCAGATCCTGGTATGTATTGATACGACTCTGTCGACGTCGGTGGCTCCGGTTTTGTGTTGTGTCGTATGATTTGGATTGCCCTGTTTGGTACAGAGCCATCGTGACATGCAGCGATGGAGCAGCACCTTCCATCCCAGGAATTCCTTCCAAACAGGGATTCAAAGAGTCATCTCCTGGCAAGTGGTGGTGCAGGGAGGGAGCTCCAGAGCTGTGAGGGATGGGGAGAAGGTTAGCTGGGTTTCCTTTCCTGTGGCTGTTTCTCTGTGTGCAGAGGCAGCTTGTGTCAGAACTGGGAATGGGGAGCTGATCGGCATGCTCAGAGCTCAGCAAGAAAATTGGTGACATGCTTAGCTGCAGTTTATAAAGCGGCTTTTGTCATTTAGTGCTTTAAAATAAGCAAATACAAAGCAGGAGCACTTAAGTCAGAGCATTTGTCTCGACTCCATCGGTATTACTGTGCAGTCTCCAGCTAGCTAGTAATTAAAAGCCACGTTGGGTTCTTGCCTCTTCAGTGTCAGTAGGAACTGTAAATGAAGCACTGCTTCGTCCTCTAAACAGGTAGCTCCAGTTAATCAGTTAATTTATGGAGAAATTTTTCTATTTAAAAAAGAAAAAAAATATTTACTGTGAAAGTAGCAGAGCAGGGGGAGGCAGCTGGGCTCTGGCAGGCGTCTGGCATCTGACAAGAAGGAGAAGAGTGCTGCTGAGGCTGTGGAGGGAGAGGCAGAGAAAGAACGGAGAAGAATGCGGAGGGGATTGACTGCGTCCCGCAGAGGAATGCAAGATGACATCTAGGAATGTTTATTTATCAGAAGCATTTCTATGATTTATCATACTCCTCTACCTTAAAGATGTAGAAATTCCTCTTTGCAAAGTGCCCAAAGCACAGGGCGATGCTCCCCCCGGGAGACAGAGCTAGTGGGGTGATTTGCCTCAGATTGTGTTGGAAGTCTGGCAGAGCAAAGAATCAGATGGGTTTTTTTCCCCCCACTGTTGTGTTTTGGAGCACTGTTTCTAAATCTTGAAAAAAGATGAGTAAAGCCATTATCTATAGATGTTCCTTATTACAGGATTTCCTATCGATTGGAATAGAGCACACTTCTGTGAAACGCCTTGAAATTGCTCTCGCACAGGGCGGGTATGAACTTGAGCTCATTGGCTTAGAGTGTTAGCTGAGCAATAAAACACTGGAGTTAAGCTGTTTTACAAATTTCCACCGTTTATTTTGCGCAGCGTTTGAAAGGTACTTTCATCCTCCTTCCTCAAAACAGTTTTCCTCGGAGCTTTTCGTGACAGCACTGAAGCAAGCAAAGTTGGGGGTTTTTTTGCAAGATATTAACCATTAGCTTTCCATGTTTGTTTTTAACGACTTAAATCGTTATGTCTGTAAAATTTCCTTTGAGATATTTGGAGAGGGTGCCTGTCTCTGTCCTGCCCGGGGATGATGATGCGATACAAAATCCCTGCAGTCTCTCATCATAGAATCACAGGATGGTTTGGGTTGGAAAGGACCTTAAAGATCATCCAGTGCCACCCCCTGCCATGGGCAGGGACACCTTCCACTAGCCCAGGTTGCCCAAAGCCTCATCCAGCCTCAGGTTGTTTTAAACCCGGATTGAGGGATACTCGGTGATAAACTACTGTCTCAAAGAGATGCTGTGGGATAACCAGAGAAAATATCTGCATTGTCCTCGCCAGCTTGGGACAGCTAAAAATCCTGAGAACCGGGATCTTTAGTATTAAAGTCAAACTTGTAACAAATATTTCAAGACCTACAGTAGCAGTGATTTAGTTGGAACATATTATTTTAAAGATTTTCAGGTGGCAGTCTGGTGTGTGTGTCTGTTCCATTGTGGTTTGTGTTGCTGAAGCTGACTCATGCTGATACAAATGGAAATCAGTGCGGTTTCTAATTTCCTGCTATGGCCTATGCAGAGATGCAGTAAATACTTGCAGAATGCAAACTGTGTTCTTCGTGCATGCGCTACACTGGAATAAACACTCCAGGGTGTACATTCATCATTTACATTGGTGCCTCCTCGTGCCAAGGACCACGCTACACTGGCATTTCTAGGAAACAGAACTGCCTCCAGCAAGAGTAAGTGTTTACAGAAGTGGGAAGTTAGTAGAGCAGAAGGCAGGCAGCCCAGATGGCGTGGGTATGAATGGAAATGGATATCTCCTGTGGTGTCAAGAGAGATGCAGTTATTTTGCTCACTCCATCCTGACACTGGAAAAAAACAGGGTAATTGTCAGCTCTTTCTCTGAGCCGTTCCAATCTTTGGAATGCTCTTGGTACGATATTCTTTTCCAGCTTGGCTTTTCTATAAATGTCCAAATGGCACACCTGCACGAGAGTGGCTTGCTTGAGAACCACAGAATTGGGCCAACTTTGTCATTTCCTCCATTATCCATTTTGCTGTTAATTTGGCTATCCCTACAGGATTGTCCTCTTTTGCCCTCCAGCAGTTGAAAGCTCCGTGTGCTTTAGCAAGCTTTATGGGAAACGAGAAGCAGAAGTACGTACGAAGGTGCTGTTTTCACTGGCGAGACCACAGAACAGCCCTCACTGCCTGGGTTTTGTTCTTTTTCCTGTGAATTTCAGCTGTTAAAGCAACTCAGAGAATCGTACAAATGGTTGAGTAGATGTCACCTGTGTGTAGCTCTCCCTTTCTGCTGATCTGGGAGATTCCTGCTCCTGTCGTGGGGTGTGTTATACTGCAGGAAGATTTCAGTTAATTCATAGCTCAGCTTCCAGATATATTTTTCCAGAACAAAGGAACAGGATAGGTGAAAACTGATTTTGGAAAGTGACATTGGCACAGAAGAGAAGCTTTTACTGAGACTTCTCTTCTGGACTGGCAACTGGGAAGTCTCTGAAAATGAAATTTCAGCTCTTTACTTGCATTAGTGTTTGAAAATGTTACTACTGCCTGGGGTTGGTAGCTGTTTCATTCATTTTCTTCATTATAGAGGGATTTCCTTTTAGAAAATTGACGAAATCGGTATTGTATCTTTGATCCCATTTTCCTCTTCTTTGTATCTACTCTGTCTCTCATTTCCCCAGCTGGCAGTTTTTGAATTTTTATTTATGTCCTCTTTTCTCCAGCCCCTCACCATCTTATCCCATATGTTTATTATCTTTTCCATCACCAAGCTGTGAATAATTTTGTGGGAAATCATGCAGCTGCATGGAAATCAGCTGGTTGGCACAAACGCTGTGCTGGCTTGCTGGAGAAGTCCCTGGGTTAACGAACAATTGCTACGAAAGTATTTTGGAGAGCACAGAAAAACATCCTTTACCAGTGGTGCCAATCTCAAGCCTGTAATAATTATGAGTTATTCTTGGATTGACTGAAAAATAGTAAGTTAAAAACCTCCCCCCCCCAGCATTCTGTGTATTTGCTTTCTGGTTCTTTTAGAGTTGCAGAGCACTGTTTTTAACTCCAGGATGAGCTGAACTTTGCATATTTAATGAAACCTGGATTCTTACTTTATGGAAGGCTTGAAATGAGTATCGTCACTTTAGTCCTCGGAGATCTTCAGTGCCTAGATCAGATCTGCTTTCTGAATATGCATTAGGACTAAAGAATTTAAGCTCCTGGACTAGTAACAGAGAGTTCAGTGGAAGAAATCCAAGTCGTACCCGTGTCCGTATTCACGCTGTGAACCAGCCTCTCGCAGGGCTGGCTCCTTTGCGGGGCGTGATGCTGCGCCTCACCCCTCGCGGAAGCGTCCGAGCGCTGGTCTCCTGTGCAGGCTCTGCTTAGCTCCTGTCAAAAGTTGTATTGTTCCTCTTGGCCCCAGGATAATTAGTGGCACGCTGCCAATACACACATTTTAATGCAGAGGTGATGCCTAGCAAGCAGGACAGCGTTCAGAATGGCAGTTCCTGGCGGTTATCTTCAAGGGCTTGAGAGAGCTGATTGTTTCGCTGAACAAAGTAAAGCATAAATTCTGTGCAGTTTGTTTCTTCAGTCTTTCCAAGGCGTCAGATGAGGGAAGCCGTACGGGCACAGAAATAATTGGGTTTGATTTTTGCCTGATCAACCAATGGTTCAAATAGGCAGCAATCAAAGCCAAGCTCTTTCGGTGTGTAAATAACACTTCAGAGGTTCTGATGGAAGAATAGGATGAAGGGTTATCATTAGCTAGCTTTAATATCTGCAAGATCAGTGGATTATAAAAATTATATGTGAATCTATAGAAAAGTGAAGAGGCTTTCATGTTTCATATTGCCGTATCGGAGGGGGTGGATTTCTTGAGGCTATTGAGATGTTCCCATTGTCTATTGACAGCTGCTTGTTTTTCTGAAGGCGCTAACAGTCAGCAGGTGTCCGTTGTTTGAAACCTCATTAATTTTTCTAGCTTGGTAGTGTGTTAACTTGTTTGTATCGTCATAGGACATGACATTTCTCAGGCATTTTTTCATGGCAACATTAGGATTTAACAGAAAAACTTTTTTGATAAGCGCAATCGGAATTTCCCTCCTTGCAACTTGCGACCGTTGTGTCTCTGCCTTCTCGTTGCACATCCCTGAAACAAGCGTGGCTCCACCTTTGCTGTAGCTAGAGGATTGCACCGCTCACCCCCGCTAGCTTCCTCCTCTCCCAGCTAAACGAGCCGGTGCCGTTTCTCATGGGCCATGTGCTCCAGTGGGTGAGACAAGTCCAGTTCTGCCTGATGACTGATGAGGGTTCTGGCTGGGCCAGAGCTGGAAGCTTTTGGTGTGTATTAATTCATTTCTCTCTGTCCCCCACCTCGCCCTCTTCAATAACCCGTTAGCAGCTTGCTAAAAGATGGGCTTTAGCACTGCTGCTCCAGGATGGAGTGTCACGTCCTACATGG
Organism: Pterocles gutturalis; assembly: GCF_000699245.1. Classification (NCBI taxonomy): domain Eukaryota; kingdom Metazoa; phylum Chordata; class Aves; order Pterocliformes; family Pteroclidae; genus Pterocles; species Pterocles gutturalis. The sequence continues at coordinate 19,601 of NW_010133097.1, read as the reverse complement.
ATGAGAGAATTTTCTCCGTGTTTCATACTGTTACAAGCCTAGCAGAAAGCTGTCTGACCATGCACAAGATCCAGTGCTACAGCAGCTATTCTTCAGCTCAAACAGTGGCAAAAGCTGCTGCTTCATTGCTCCCAGTCAACCAATCTTGAGTTTCGTGCTGTCTCTCTCTGTAGTGTTACCGCAGCCTCAGAAAAGGTTGTAAGAGAGGACTGCCAAGTGGTTTGCCACTACTTGTTTCTAATAGTCCCCTCTGTTGATCCCCGCTGGAGAGACAACACACTTGGTGTAATGATCTTGAAGAGCAACGCAATCTCCTCTGCTTGCTTTTTTTCAGATTTGTTCACTTAGTTCAGAGCAACTCCGCACTACCTCAGCTCACGACAGATTTGAATGATAAAGTAGCTCAGATAGACCCATTAAAGCGGAAGGAGCTGAGAACGGTGTGGTTTGCTGGAAGACTCCAATTTGTCCAAGAAGCTGTAGATAACCTATTCACCTTCCCCCGCAGAGCTGTAATCCATGGGTTGGACCATATGGAAGCTGGTAATCACACAGAGTGAATGTAAATAAAGCTTTTCAGTGCCTCTGATATCAAAGCTATTTCTGCCTCTCTCTCAGCAAGTATTTCCATTCTCTCCCAGACATAGTTAGCATAAAAGAGCAACCCACTGTTCAGAATGCATTTAGAGTAAAAAACAAAACAAACCCAAACACCAAAAACCTCAGAGACCCCCAAACTTTAATCTCTTGTTCCCTGACTTCAGAAAATCATCTTAAAGTTTTATCCCCCAGTTATTTATTAGGAGGAGGATTTAGCAGACAGTGGAAAAATTTAGGCAGCTAAAGCCCACGGTCCATCGCTAAGAAAGTCCTGATTTGGTCTGCCAAAATTATATTAGTGAGTACTTGTAAAGGGTGATTTTAGACACTTGGACAAGCGTACGTACATGTGTGCACCCACAAAGTATATGTTATAAAATCGTATGAGGTTAGTCCTGCCCTCAGAATTGACTACTAATAGCCTGAGCTTTGCACACTGTATTTTAAAATGAGAAATTCTTAAAGTGTTCTTTTGTGTAAAGAAATGTTTGTTTGAACAAATTAGCCTTCGTTTTGACTGAAGAAATCTCTGCCATCCCCGTTGGATTGAAGGAGCTGCTCAGCTGAGCTATTGTAAGGAGAGATTCTAAAACCTTGAATAATTCCTACAGCATGTTGAGAGCCCTTTGCAATTTTTTCCCTATTATGAAGTTTCCATGCGTATTAAATAGTACTATATATAGATGCAAACATATTCATTAAAGATTTGTTTTGCTGGAAAAAATTATCAATCCACATTCTGTCAAAGCATATGAACATTTGCATAAAAATCCAAGGAAAATACCCAAGTGTAGCAATGCAAAACACTGGTGCGCTATAAAAAGAAGCAATTTGGAAACTCTCTTTTTTCCCTGAGCCTGCGCGGAAATGAATTCTCCCATCCGACAGCTGAACAAATTTCCTTTGGTGCTTAGAACTGCAGCGATAGGTACACTAACAGTGGTGTAGGCAAATGGGAGAAAATTGACGAGGCATTTCCTAAACAAGTGCAATTTAGCACAACTCTGCAGAGCAATTCTGAGATTTCAACAAGGATCCAGCACTTTTGCTCCACACGCTTAGAAAAGAAATGTGAGTTAGCAGTGAGAAGCAATGTCACATTTCATCGTGCTAGAGGTAGTAAATACCTGAAACCAGTGAGCCTGTATTCGCATGGCAGGTCTGTGAGCAAGTTTAAAATCCAGTAACTGCTTCTGATTTTCATCAGACTTGAACCTCTGCAGCTGGAGCTTCTGGAGAAACATCAAAGACCAGCACAGAAACCTAAAGCTTGATTAACTGAATGAAAAACTGCTGTTAAATTGGTCCTCTAGATTTTCTTGTGAATCCTTTTTTTTTTTTTTTTTTTCTCTTCTCCCTTTGCCTTTTATTTCTTTTTCTTTTTTTTCACCTCAACAGGAAGCTCTTTTACACAGGGAAGGTAACCTGGGGATGATCATAAGAAATGCAACAGGCGACTTCAGACCTCTCTGTTAGGGACTGGACGACTTCTGTTGAGGATGAATATCACCTCAGGCATCTTTGTCCGGGAAAATTAAAGATCCTTAAGCCAGCATCACCTCAACAAGTGTACTGGGGTCTCAGGAAGCTGGATCTTTTGGACAGGATGAATGTTACCTTTGTAATATGTATTTACAAGGGTGAAAAAAAAATGAAAAAGACCGTAGTGAACTAAAGGGTTTCCTAGGAATATATCTAAGGCATACAGTTAAATAGATGGAAAAACAGCGAAACAGTTTGTGCTGCTCCACTTAGTGCTGGGATGTAATTCCGAAACAAGAGTCAATGGGAAAGGATCAGAAAACTTCAAAGGGAGTCCAGACACAAAGGGTCACATTCACCACTGGAGCAGCTGGAAGGAATCTCTAGCAGTGAACCTGCTGCTCTGAGAGCTTAGGGTTATGTAAAATGTGTTTATCTCATTGTTTCACTCTGTTGACGTATATAATTAAGCGTACAGGTATTTTTCTTCGAGGGATGCTGAGGTGTCCCGCGCTGAGGTCCTGCTGTGCTCGGTGCTGTACAGCCGCATGAGGAGGATGCAGTTCCTGCTCTGAACAGACGAGCTAGAGAGGAGGGGAGTGAAATGTACCACTGAAGTGATAGATCCCACGAGAATTAAGCGGCAAAGCCACATTATAGCACTTTAGTGAGATGCTCTGTCCCGTCGTCTGCATCGCCTCGGCACGCCGTTGTTCCTGTGTGTAGGAGCACGGCCGGACAGGAGCACAGGTCACTCCTGGGTATCACAGGGACGTGAGCCGTTGCTGCAACACACCTGTACGGGTGCTCCCGTGCTTTCCAGGGACTGCCTTGTGCACGTCTGTGCCTTGGATGCATCTGCTTTCCCTCTGCTGTCCCCCTGCTTTCAGCATCTCTGCTGGCTGCTTCCTGCAGCCCGTGCCGTGCTCCCTCGCTGCTCCCTTTGGTCTTTGCACGGTGCAGCCGCTGCGGCCGCTCTTTGCAGCACGGCAGGGCAGCGAGGTGCAGGAGAGGAAGAGAGAGTGTTCGTCTGTTCGCTAATGCTCGGCCAGAGTTCCCAACAGCTGGGGGTGTGAGCAGGACTTTCTCTGATCAAAAGCACTCGGCACAAAGCATCGAGCCCCGGAAGACTCGTGTGGGAACGGTGGAGCTCAGAGGGGTTTTGCAAAGCTGACTGCCCTGCAGGTGCCTACAGGAGAGAGCCATCAGGTCTCAAATCTGGGCTGTAATGAGTGTGATTCACGCACACCACCGGTTACACAAGCAGCTGGTCCCTTCGTTTCCAGGAAGATATTCCTCCTGCTGGATCCTTCCATAGCGGCGCGTGTTGCCGTTATTTCTCGAGCTGAGTGGGAGGGTTAAGGCCAGCGGAGAGGGAGGGCAGTGCTGCGAGCAATAGCTTTTATCTTTGCTAATAGGAATCTAATGGACAGAAGAGCTGGCCTGTAATTGGATTTTGCTTCAGATCACGATTAGGAAGATTGCTTTGCGAAGCGTATAGAAACTGCCCGCGAGAGTTACACACGTCTTCCTGTGAGATCGAGCGAGGGAGAGAGGGAACAAAATAAAACTATGGTTGTTGCACGGATCTGGATTTGAGGATGAAGGGTGAAGGCAAAGGAGCGGCTCCAGCTCATCCGAAGGAAAAGGAGGCATTACGGTGAGGAATCTGTCCAAGCAGTAAATTACAGCCCAGGTTGTGCGCTGGTGGATCCTCTATGGTCACCCCTTGGCACGGGCCAGCAGCTGGAGAGGAGGTGTGACCAGCATTAAACCCTGTTTGAGGAGACAGTTCCTCCCTTTGACGGTCGCTAAGGGGGATGTGTGGAGGTAGCACCAGCCCCTGGGGCTGGAAGGGACCTCCGGAGATCGTCCGCTCCAACTGCGAAAGGTCATCCTTTCTCGGGGGGTTTGGTGGGTGTCTGCGAGTGTTAAGTACTTCAAAGTCTGCCTGTGTTAAGGAAATATTTTTTTGTCTGTTGATGTCGAAAGTCTTGGCATCATCTGAATAGCAAATAAGAAGGACTGTCTTGTGGAGTGGCCGAGTTCATTTAACAAGGACCTGTCTCTGCAGCTCTCAGACAGAGATGGATCCGGTGGCTGATTCCTCTCCTGGTGTGGAGGTCAGGTCAGCAATTCAGCTGAGATATCGGGGTCTGAATTAAAAAAAAAGAAAAAAAGCAAGAATCCATGAATTAAGGACTTTAGAAATTTGTCCTAGTTTTGTAGAAAAGGTATTTGAATCCTGTCCATGTTAATGGCAGTGGCACAGGATCAATTCATAGGAAAGAAGGTCTTTGTTTATAGCGCTCTGATTCCTTCCACCCAGAGTTGTTAATAATACTGACTTTATAAATAAACCTGGGATTTTCAGAGGAGCCCGACAGTTGTCAGTCTTAGCTAGATTAAAATTATCCTAACACTTCATGATTTCTAGCATGCACATCCTTCATTATCTTGGTAAATTCAGGACTCGCTAACATGAATTTTAAAGAAGATGAAAGTCAGGTACAGAGGGAAAGAAAGTTCTGGGCTCAGATGTTTGAAGGATTATAGTTACGTAAGTCTCGACGCTTTTACAAGGGAGTAACACAGAAATACCTGTGAACATAAGGGTCTGCGCTGGCTATTTAAATCACAGTTTTAGACACTGAAACCAACCTTGGTCTCCTGCAGCTTAGGTCGGAGAAGGAATGACTGAGCCACTTGTCTCATGGAAATGCCATTTTAACGCCATTGAAATGCATTTCAACTTGCCAGCAGAAATTTATGCCTTTGAAACGGCAAAGAAAAAAATGTGTGCATGTATGTACGTGAAGAAACTTAAGATTAGAAACTGGGAGGAAGGCTAGTGCTAGAGCTAGTCAGTGATGCTAACCAGAGCAATACATGTGCCGTCAATTCAAGCGGGCGCTTCTAAGTGGAAAAAAGGGAGTTTGGAAAATAAATCCAAGATTTCCACTGGGGCACTGTTCAGATTAGCCTTAATCTTTCACAGAAAGAAGGGGGTGGGGGAAGGAAATCCTTTTTGTGTCTTAAAGGCATCAGGGAAAGCCTGCTGTATTCAGCTGCTCCGTACGGCGTGACTGCAAAAGCCTGTCCCCAGTCATGGGTGGGGTTGGGAAGGGAAAACCCCTCCTGCGGTGTGGGATTGAAATACTGGCCCAAGGAACTGCGCACGCTGAAACCGGATGGTTTGTGTGCGCGGGGGATGCTGTGGTGTCGGTGCTGCAGAAGCTTCACAACGCAACGGGCGCTTTCCTTTTCCAGCGTTGCATTGCCGTGCTGAAGAGCTCTTCCAGTTGCATGCACGTTGATTAACTGTGTTGCATAATTTATGCTTCTACTTATTTAATCACTCTGGAGTTTTGGTATTCGCTGGCTGTTGCTAGATTGCTTTATTAAATTTAGGCTGTGTTGAAGGAAATTTATTTTTGTGTATTCCTCCTTCGTAATTTTTTTTTTCTTAAATGTTGGCACATAAATTACTGCGTTATCGATGAATCTGCATGCAGAGCCTTACTATTTAGTTCTTATGCCAGAATCCTCTAAATCATGTATGGCGTATGTATTATATCTTACTTCAGGCTATCCTTCTCAGTGATGGATTTCCTTTCTTTGCTTTCTTCTCTTTTATATTAGACAAAGGCAATCAAACTTGAAAGCATTAGAGGGAAAAAAAAAAATCTGGATTTTGTCTCTTTACTGACAAAAGCATAAGATCCTGACATGGAAAAGATCCGTTAAATAATATCATAACATAAAACACAAGCATCTTACTTTTTCTTCCCTTTCCCAGAGGAGGGATAGGGTCAGGGGAGGAGAAACGGGTCTTGGCGTGAGTGTGGGTTCGGTCCAGGGCTGGGTTAAACATTAATCGCTTTTTGTAAGGAGAAGGAGACTCTGCTAGTCAGAGTGTTGATAAAGAACTCAGAAAACACAGATTCTTTTCTCGCTTTTGTGTTACTTGGTCTCCTATGTCATTTAGTCTCTGACATAATGAATGTGGTGACTTAAATAAATGTTAGTGAAATGACGCAAGGTGCGTGATTGCCCAAAAAACTTCCTTTGGATGCAGGAAGTCCGCCTGACCTGTGTTTTCCTGCAGCTCAACGTTGTAACGTCGGCTGTAGATGCATTGTGTTTCTTTTTCAGAAAGTTCCTCCTGATGCCATTCCTTGTTGTACATCGTTTGGCCATTTATTTAATTAAAACAGCAAGGCATTGGCAGAGGTACCTTGGTGACTGCACATCCCCGCAACAGGAGTCTTGCGTGTGCAGGCATCTTAGAACATCTGAAAAGTTTGAATTTTAAGCACAAATAGCTCTTTACAAAACAAAATATTTGTTAGAAAAAAACCGTTTTTCTTCTTTAAAATAGAATAGAGGTATGTTTCGGTGCAAAGAGAAAATATTTTCTCAAAAGCGTGGTTCAAAGCTGCGTCAGGGGAGGTTTGAACTGGGCGTTAGGAAGCGTTTCGTTACTCAGAGGGTGGTCAGACACTGGAAGAGGCTTCCTGGAGGGGTGCTGGTGCCCCAAGGCTGTCCGTGTTCAGGAGGCATCTGGACGGTGCCCTTCACAACGTGCTTTAACGTTGGGCAGCCCTGAACTGGTCAGGCAGCTGGACTAGGTGGTCGTTGCAGGTCCCTTCCAGCTGCAATGGTCTGGTCTCATTTAAAAAGAAGAAAAATATTTACTGAGTTGGTGTGTATTTATCGATACATGCTGATGTGTATGCAGGCTGGGTTTGGATTTAATTTTGTACTTGTTACTTGTCTGATCGTACTTGATCGATGAATGTAAGGATGCGTACGTGTAGAGATATCTTCCAGGTGATTGAAAACTACCCCATGAAAGTGTTTTTAATGGAAAATTGTTTTTCCAGTTATTCATCTCATTGCTAGTATCTGCTTCCAGTGGTAAAATTAAGTTTCCACCAATAATTTTTTTCAGACAGCTACCAACATCATCCTGATTCTGCGTTTCTCTGCCAAATGTACATTCTGCCTTAGCAAAATAAATCTCCCGCGAGTCTCAGGATATTTTCTGTTATCTGTAAAGCTATCCCTTGGATATACACGAGTGCATAGCTGTATCCCTGTAAATCCTACAAAAGGAGAAAAAAGGCATTTCAAATTATAGCTTTTTAATGAGAAAATTAACTTTCCAATGGTTACTTTGGGTTTTGAAGGATTTTCAACCACTGAGATTGCAGTGAAGGTTTTTTTTTTCCAACTGTTTTATTAACCGTATGAAGTGGAATAGGCCTAATCTTCCTAGATTAAAGTTCCACAAATGTGAGGGCCATAGTACGTGCAAATATTCTTTTGCAGGCTTTGGTAAAATACTGTAATCCTCAGAAGAAGTGGGCATTAGACTGGTAGTACGGAGATGCTCTGCACAGCAGGTCCCCGGGAACCGGGGATCGGTCAGAACTTCCCAGAGCTGTCGAGGAATATGGTGTTACCAGGGTATTCCCTTGGAAAACTGATGTCTAATATTTCATCAATCACCTATTTGGAATAATTATTTGTATGAAATGTGCTTATATTCATGTCTTTCAAGAAAGAAATGAAAATAACCTAAACCCTGGTTACTTTCTAATACAACTTGGGGCTGAAGTCGCAGAGCAAATTCCTGAGGAGGTGTTGGAACCATTGGCCGTTCACTTTCTCTCAAGGTAATCCATGCTCTGCATCCAAAAAGTGATGCCAAGGGGAGCTGGGTCTGGAGGCAAGGCAGCAATGTCCGATTTCACGGGCGATGGCTCAGCCTCTGGCCCTGGGTCCCGCCGGGGTGGGGAAAGGCACGGAGGAGTAGGCGGCAGGATTGGGGCTTTCTGTGAAAATAAAACTACGGGAAGCTCTGTACGTGTGTCATTGCTTTAGTCAGTATGAAAGCAAACCGGGCTGTCGGTCTGTGGGGTTTTTTGCTAGAACTGCGAACGGCTTGCATATTGCTGAGGGTCTTACATGAGCCTCATCCACCTCCTCCCCTCCATCCCGACTCCTTACATAAAACTTCAAACCCAACTGTTCCGCATACACACCTGACAACGTTTTCTTCCAAACTACAGCAGCGGTGTCATGGAAAAATTCATTTCTGAATTGCACTAATTCAGAGAGGAGCAGCAAGTGTCAGGTCCCATTACATGTCTTCACCGCGCTGTTCTGGCGGCAGGGCTCTGTCTGCGGCTGGCGTGGTTCAGCTCACGAAGCTCTGAGAGCGACAGTTACACTGTGACACTTTAATATTGCGTTATAAATCACTGTCAGCCGCTCCCGGCCGCACCATCATCTGATAGAACAGGTTTCTCTGCCGTCCTGTTCTCCTCCCTCTCTTTTTCCACCTGCTGTTACCTTTGCTGGTACCGGTCTGCTGAAACTACGCGTGATACGGCGGCGTAATATTTCCCCAACCTGTTTCCCCCCTGCAGTAAGCAAGTGGTGTCCACTAATAAAAATACATTCAGCTGGGCTTAATTTCCTAGCAGGGAGCGAGTGGTGATTTGGAAAACGTCGTGTCTTTCACGCTTCCCTTCTGACGGGCTGCTCTCCCTTTCAGCCGGGATCTTGCAGGGGCAGGGACCGCACCGTTCTACAGAAAATATCCTTCTTGAGGAGCTGGGGCATTGATGACTCTTCTTCTGCAACCACGTCTGGCACAGGCTGCTGTTTGCTCCGCTTGGCTGGTTGTGCTGGGACGGGACGTTCCAAGCCCTGCGCTATAGTCAGAACCCCAGCGTACAGGAGCCTTGGTTTAATATCGGAGCGGTGCTGGCACATACACAGCTGTTTGCTCGCACGCTTATCCTGGTAATCGAATTGGCGACCCATTAACAGGGATCCGCAGGAGGATATGGCCAATAGGGAGATAAAAAGATCTGGTGGGAAGCACTGGAGTTGTGTTCTTGCGTGGGTTGCTTCCCTCTTTAACGCCTCTTTTTTTTTCTATGGAAAAATGAAGTAGTGTGATTTTCAAAACCTCCTCGGTTTTGGTAATTGTAGCAGCTATTCTGTTCAGATTGTCGCAAGGTGCTCTCGAAATATTTTCAGTTAAAAAACAGGAAAAATTTCTTTGTCCTATAAGAGGTTGGAATCTGGATAGTCACAACAAAAGTAGTAAAAGAAAGTTGTTTTCTTTTAGCCGACCAAGATGGAATGATGAAAGTCTTTTTTTTGCGTAGGAACTGTGCTGTCTTAACTGAGAACAGACTCCAGATCTCTGGAATTAATTGATATTAATTCATTATTTATGTAATATAAATCATGTAATTACCATGCGCAATTTCCGTTTCAAATGCGGTTAATTTATCAGTTTATGTCCTTGTAAACTACGGCTGGATACAGCATCTCGGTTTTATCTTCATGTAGCTTTTGTTAATTAATTTTTCCCTAACATTGGTTTCTGACGGACCTATGTACAGCCGTGCTTTTAGATATAGTCCGTGGTACCAAAATGTACCGTTAGGGAGTCAATCCGGGGATTACTGCCTGACTCTCTGGTTCTTCCAAAGGAGCCGTGAGCATCTCCGGAGTCCGTGCAGGTTTAGGTGGCTTTGATCTGAGCATGAAGCACTAACACGGCGAATTTGTGTAACGCAGAGACAGCGTGTGTGCCAGGGCTGCTGAGGACAGCCTCGGTGTTGTGACCGTGTAAATGCAGAGCTGCAAATCCTGGCTGGAGGTAGAAAGCAGGATAAATCTGAGCGACTTTTGTGACTCCCACAATGCAGGTCTCTCAAGCCACCGGCTCGCGGTGACTGTATGGACGCGGATTCGTGCACGTTGTCTACTGATATCTTAGTTTTACTGAAGCTTCTAATACACTGTATGGTACCTGGTGATAATTTGGGTCACCTTCCCATGCTCCCTCTTCCTTCAAAGATCAGTTGACTGTTTTGAAATGAAACTGAAGTGAACTGATGAAGGCGTTTTGTCATGTTTTTCATCTGAGTATCCCAGGTTCAGAGATGCTGAGGCCAGAGGTACCGCTGAAGTCTTCTCATTTAGCCTCACCTGCAGGGTGCAGCATTCTGTTCGTCTGAATACGCCAAGACTAAGCCCAGGAACCAGGCAATTCCCTGACAGAATTTTTTAGGAGCCTGAAATTTTATTTTTCAAATAATGTTGTTGCCATTACTGCCGCTATGAGCTGTTTTCTGAGCAACTGGTGGTTTTCTCAGCTTCTTCCTTCCCCCAGCCTCCCCTCCAAAGGCGCCTTCTCACCCCTTCGTCCTGCAGTAAGTTACAGTCCCCAGGGATTCACGGTGCTCTGAGGGTACGGCACAAGGCAACTGGGTTTGATTGCTATGAAAACACAGAGCAGCTGATAATTTATTTCATTCTAAACTCACGTTTGCGATTAGCTGTCTATATTGTTATACCATACATTGGCAGTGAGACAGTCCGAGCTGGGTTTTTCGCTCTTGTACTCTAGTTTTCCCTGTGGATGCTCATACTCTTTTTTTTTCCATAATGTAAAAATATTAATTAATGAGAGACTATCATTCACACAGTGACACTGGCTGTCAGTAACTAACGAATGCAATTTAAAAAAAACCTAAATAAGAAAACTGTGAGCACAGAGCAGAGATGGCAGGATAATAAGGGAGATGAGAGAAGTTAATTGCTGGACTTTAAAATATCTTGGGAAGGGAGGTGCCCAAAAAGTTTACAGTGAAAATTAATGTTGTATAACAAATTAATTAGAAAGGCTGAAGCTGGAAATTAAATGTAGTTATAAAAGAAGCAAAGATGGGGACTGGAGTCTCAGGGAAAGGGATTGTTGTGCAGTGATGTTCCCAGGACAGCAGCAGGCTATCTGGGGACCTGGTTGCAGGTTATTTGGATGTAAGGAGTCTTGGAAGAGTGCTCTGTGTCTTCTGCTGCATCAGAGCACGAGAGTCTGCGATGGAGCACAACGAGGGGAGGTGAAAGCGTTAACTCGGCCCTGCTGAGATGCGGTGAGTGGTTGGGCTGTCAGAGCTGATCTCCTTGTCAGGGGGGGAGTTGTGTTTGGGCGTCCCAGGGGACGGACGGGCGCGGGTATCCTCTGCGTGTCGGAGGGTGTCACTGCTGTTTCTCTGTTTCTGCTCGCGGTCTCCTCTCCCTGGAGTGACAGAGCACTCAGAACAAGGCAAGGCGTAGGTACGAGAGAGAAAATTTAGATGCAGGGAAATAAAGAGCTGATGTTTGCTGTGGAGATCAAGCACTGAGGGGCTCTGAGGGGGTAGGAAATGACGGCGTTGTCCTTAAAATCTGCTCTTCTAGGTCTGCTGTGAATAGAGTTTCTCTTTTCTGTTGTGCGCAGTCAAACCCCTCTAAATGGTGGTGTTACGCCTCTCCTGATGAGGTCACCTGGGGATAGACTCACTTGAGACATTTCTTCCTTCATATATTGGCCTTTTGACTTGGTTCAAGTGCAGCAGCAATTCAACATCCGGCAAGTTCCCCGTCACAGGGTTGTCTCCATCCTTGAAAAAAGAGACCTGAGGAGTACAGTGTCTTTTTCATCTCTGAGCATGATAATGTTTCTCTATCAGTCTTTCCTTCAACCTATCTTGGGTACCAAAGAGAATAAAAAAATGCCTCTTGATGTCCTCAGTGAGCACTGGATCAAGCCTGTACTTTTGCAATATTTTGGATACGAGGAGAGAAAAAGGAACTGAATAGTAACAGGCAACTGCGAGACAGCGTTGCATCAGTCCCCAAGGTATTTCTTACCTAGGTTTTAAGAGGTCATCCATTAATAGGCTCTAAAAGCCTGGTTGGTGATCATTAGATGTTTTCAATACAAGTCATTTGTTTGAGGTAGATGTCACCTCCAACAGGTCAGTAATCAAAGCAGTGCTGTTTCTGTGTTAACGTTTTATCCATACATACAGCTGTTTAATCAACTCATAGCAGAGATCCTTCTCTCAAAAACTACATGTCCCTTAAGGCTTTGATAAGCACCTTCTAATGATGTTTAGATGTTTTACAGATACCTTCTGTTCTCATGTGATGAGTGTTTTAATGTATTTTAGTAATCTTCTAAGCAGATACTTTTAACATCAGCTGCACTTGATTTTCTATTCCATTACATGTCAGTTCATCCTTTCATCTTCCTTGTTCAGCATCCCCTATGGAAAGACTTGTGGAAGTTTACTTTAGATTTTACATCCTAAATGTTATATATCGCATTGTCTAGCAGGCTGCTCCTCTCCCTCCGTGCAAGCTTTTAAAATGGTTTCAGAACTGAGCCTACGGTTCTCGGGATAAAGTGGCTCTGTCTGAACACAGGTCTTAGACACTCACAGTATTCTCTATCCAAAAAATAAGTGGTAGGGGGCATCGACCGTTCATTTAGAGCCTCCTTCTTACTGCACCGCAGTGTGCGTGCGTTGAGGAAGGTATGAAATCGCTTGTGCTGCAGTGTATTAAGCCACACGTGTACATGGAGATTCTTTTTTCAATATCATTTTCCAAACCCCAAGCCATCCCAGAGTGCTTTACCGAGTCAAATTACTTATTTATGGACTTCTGCAAAATAAGTCTGATGTACAGAACTGCCTGGGTGGCTTTCATCCCTGTACTTGTCTTAGTGTGTCTGCTAAACAGGTACAAATATGATCTCTCATTCATTATTTTCGGCTTGTTCGGCATTTCGGAGCAGTGAGTGCACTAGGATTTAATTGACTCTTCGGCTTGTTCGGCATTTCGGAGCAGTGACTGCACTAGGATTTAATTTACTTGAATTGCTACCATCCAGTCTTTCTCGGAGTATTTCAACCAAGTATTTCAACGTGTACGCTGTGCCGCGCTCGGCGGTGGGTGGGAAGCACTCACCGACCCGAACGGTCCTCCAGCACTGACGAGACTGAAAGGACAGAGCCCCAACAAAGCTGGCCTGGAAGCTTTAGTGGAGAAGAGAGACATTTTTTCCACCCCCCTGTGCTGTTTGCTTTATTTCTGCTCCTGCATTTTCTCCATTGGCTTCTGCGAGGTCTAAAATAATAGTCTGGGAGCTCAGCTGCGATCCCTGGGTAGTTGGAGAGTGGCAGAGCGCTTGTGTCGCCTGCCAGTACAGATTAAATCAGAACGCTTTCTTGCCTTTCTAATCAAATCTTTTCCTTTTTTATACTGCTGTCACTGATCACCGATCACTGACGGATGGGATAGATCGCTGCTTTAGCTGAGGCCTCCCTTTTTTTGATGCCCTGAATTACCAGGAACCAGGCGCCCATCTCACGGCGAGAAACTAAGCTCTCCGCGTCTCTCTGGGCTGCTCCAGCGTGCGAATGGGCTGCACTGCGGGACTGTTCCCGTTTACAGACTCTGTGCACATGGACAAATGGGAAAGATTTGGGCACTGAGAACCTGGGCTTTGAACAGTCCCCCGAGAACCATCACCTGCGCTGCACATCCCCGCTTCCCTGCCCGCAGCTGGGGCTCAGCGCTCAGACGCTGGACGCTGGCACAGCTGCCTGCCCTGCTGGAAGTGGAAGCAGTTTCCCCGTGCCAGGTAAGCAGCTGGCCATGGGGCTTTGTTTCGGGAGCTGGCCGTCAACTGGGAGACAAAATCCCAACATGAACAAGGTCTAAGAGCAATTCCGGGCTTGGCACACTACCAGAGTTGATCTTTGAAAATGAAAACCAAGTTCAGTGTGTCGATGTGGACTTGATGTTTTTCTGCTAAATGATGTTAGAGATATTTTATTAAAACGAGCGAAACTTGTGCCCCAGTGTTCTGCATCTTGAAAGCTGCTGTTACTGCGGTTTCGTTATTCAACCCATCAGGCAGCAGCGGTTTCATAAATGAATACGACTGCACGCCGGGGTGGGAGCGTTACTGAATAAACTGGATTTTCATCCAGCCATGACCGTTCGGATTAGAACGTTTAGAATCCATCGCTTCAGTAACTTTTCTTAAGCAAAGATCATAGCACAACTGGAGCTTTTAAAAACCACGGGAGGGATAGAGGGAACGTTTTAAAGAGCTTCAAGTCGCATGTAGAGATTAAGGGAAATCCAAGTGGGAGAGGTTAATAGAGTAATGCCGTTGTTAACAATAACTGTGAGAACAGGAAAACAATCCTCTGTGCTTCCTAGATCCAGCCTTTATCCCAAAGCTCCTGATACAAGATTTCTTCTCAGTGCTGTTAACAGCTGAACCCAGAGAAGTTCAGAATCCAGCAGTGTGCAGATGCCTGACGTCAGAACAAAACTTGAGGTTTGAGCTGTGGTTGTTCAAATGACATCTTTGTGATGGACATCGTTAGTTTGACCTAAAGCAGAAATTCTTCTTAGCAAATTGTATGAAATCCACAAACCTGCTGTTATCAGTTAATGATCCCTAAGGTGGCTATCAGAATGGTTGAAGGAAGCTTGTAAGATTTCCATGAGAATACTTTTTTTTCCCCCCCTTCCTTTTACTGCAGGTAGGAATTACCCTTTTCTAACTGGCTGACGTACCTGGGAGGATAAATAAATTTGTCTCTTTTCTTGTGTCTCTCCTTCATCTCAATTATATTTGATTTGAGTTTGAACGGAGAGTGTTTAGTTGCCGTACTTGGCTAGCTCTCTGCCAGAAACCTGGATAATTTGGGGCAATTTACTGAACCTTTTTGTGCGTCAATTATCTATTTTTAAGCAAAAATAATGAGAGTTCTGTTCTACCTGTCTGTGATGTCTCCTGATACACGTTCCTGACCTTGCCTGGGGGCCCTGGTTATATAACACTTAGATTGCCCTATAACCAATTATTTCTGTACTCTATTTACATTTACCCATTGGGTTTTTAGGGATTTTGTTATTCGTAATCCTTTTACCTGTGCTTACTCGGATGGAAATTCTGTAAGCCATGGCATGCAGGTAAGAGTTTTGTTCTCCTATCTTTCTTTATTGGATTAAAATAAAAGGTGAGATAGGCAGAAGTGCCCAAGCATCGCTACAGCTGCCTCTCACCTTGAAACCGTAGGTGAAACCCATAAATTTTAAATATTGGATTTAAAGTTTTGAAGATTCTTGATGGAAATACTACCAATGGAGAGGCACCGTTGGGATTTACACCATACTTTGATTTAATTATTCTTAGAGAAGCGTTATGTCCTGTCCAGACGTTTGTCCTTCGCTGTCAGGGCTGCAAGCACCGATTTCACTTTTCCAAAGAGGACCCAGAATAGTCTGAAAATAAGTAGGTACAAAAAATTGTGGGTATAATTCTTATCATTTTTAGTGTCATGAAATGATAATCATTTGAAGGATGCTCCAAGCGTTATATTAATCCATAATTGTACGTATCCAGGATTTCCCCTGCAGTATTTTATTTGCCTTTGGGTCAGTATCAGCAGGAAAGGAAGCGATGCTGTTCATGGAGTACACCGAGGGCTTGGCGTGAAAATGAAGTGACACGGGTGTGAAGAGGACAATAGTTTCATTTATTGCTTTGTATGGTTTTGCACGTGCTCTTCGATTATGCCAAGAGATGATTTGAGTTGGGGAGCAGCTCAGAGCTGCGGGAGGCGACTGGGGCTCTGTTCGGTGCAGCCTGTATGAATGGTTATTCCTAAGGTTGGTCAGTCTCCCACTCTGGAGCCTTTGTACATCACTCAGACGCTTTTGTGATTCCAGATAGTTAATCCTGATGTTCTGGCAGTTCCAGCTTGGTACCAGGTGGGATTTACTCCGAGGGGAAGGCAGCTGGACCCTGCGCTGCCCTCTGCAGCAGGCGTATTTCTGCGAAAGGTTGAAATGGGAGCTCTCTGCTCCTTCAAGCACCTTCCTCACCTTCCCAGCTCTTCCTGAACTTCCCATTTCCTCTGTCGTCTCTTTAATTTCACAGCATCTAAGGCCGGAAGGGACCATTAGATCATCTGCTCTGAACTTCTGTATATCACAGGCCATTAAGTTTCACCCAGGTACCCTTGGGTATCCTTCACCTCCAGTCTTGAAACTTTTAGGTGGTGTTCCTATGCCATGTTTCATCACAGAGGTGGCTCCATTTCGGTGAAATGTATCCTGTGTAGACCCAGTAATGCTTGTAAAGTGCTTGAGGAGCCTTCAGAATGAATAGACCTTGTATATGTTTGGTCGGAGATTTTCAGAGATGCTTGGGGAATTAGGAGGCTCAGCTCCCATTAATTTTTATGAGAATTTAGCATCTAAATGCCCCGGGTAGCTTTGAAAAATCTCGTTTAGTGGAAGGCGTAAAAGTAACCATTTAGAATTAGTTGAATTGTGTATGTAGTTCGTTAGTGGTAGATACTTCAGAATAAGATGATTTAAAAAACCCGTTATAGACAATTATATAATGACCTGCTCTGGAGGTGACATTTTCTTCCTGACTCTGAGCACTTCATTGTTGGCTCGAAGCTTGGGAGTTTATTGTCCTTTTTAACTCCTCAGCCCGCTTAATATAACTCAGGAAGTTCTTAGGACCCATAAAAATGTCTAATGGTATTTTAGGTTCTACTACTTTATCAATATTGGTATTTATGAAGTAGGACAGAACTCCTCTAATTGTTTCACCGTGTGCTGACGTGTGAACTACGGTTCTCGTTAGCACCAGCTTCTGCTGGTAGAGGAACTTGTTCAACAGAGGAGTGAATTTTCTCTGAGATAGCGGTAATGAGTGTTGATTACTGATAGCAATAACTTTCCTTTGACTGATGTTTTTGTAAGGGTTGGCAGGCATCAGGACTCTAAGAGGCTTCACTGGTGGTAGATGTGGTCCTAGTGTTCAGGGTTTTCTATTCTGAGTTAGAAAGATTTACAGAACCTCAACTTTGCTCTGTGCAAAAAGAACTTGTAAGACACGATGACATTTTGGACATGTGCTAGAATGTGCTACATCCAATGTGTCATAATAGCTTTTCTGTAGATCATTCTCCACTTTCAGGGTGCCTAATTGCATTAGGGTGCCTAATTGCATTTGAAAAATACCTTGGATAGGATAATTCTCTGTTACCTTTTCAGAAAGCTGCTCCATAAGCTCCCGTGAAGTCGTCTCACGTGGATGAGTTATCCTGCTCTTCTCCGCTGGGAGCGCGTGTTATGTAGTCGTTGACAGGCAGGTTTTCCACATTTACTCATTTCCAATTCCTTTCAGTCACTTCACATTGCTCTTAATCATACCCACCATAAATAATTTTTCCCCGACCTCTATTTTGTATCCGTTGGGTATTTGTGAGCGGTTACGTTCTGTCTCCATGATCACTTAACCAAGGATGGGCTAATGCAAGACAACAGCTAGTAAGGAACGTTGTAGTATGTATCGAGTACACCTGCCTTCCTAATTATTACATGCCAGGTTTAATTGTATGACTGCAAATATCGGATCAGACTACTTCCCGTGACATGTTGTGACTACAACAGCCCACATTTATTCTGAAGGTACATGTTGCCCCAAATTGAAATATTTGTCTTATTTGACACAAATTATAATTATCCTAAAGAACCTGAAGGTTCTTCCTCCTCCCCTCCCCCTTTTTTTTGTCTTCCTAATTATCACTGTAGCTCCCAATGAAAACGGTTGGTATCGCTGCTCATTAGCCAAATAATTTCTTTAGCAATTATCAGAAAGGTAGGCAGCCAATTCGGAAAAAAATCCTGTAGTGCAAAGCAGAGCTTGTGCCTTCAGAAAATTCCCAAATGCGGATCAGAAAATTCCCAGATGCGGCTCAGGTTCTCCATTGGTCTAAATGCAAGAAGCTCCGTTGAAGGTAATGAAGCTGCATTCCCTTGAAGTACAAATTTCTCTCTTGTATTTAAAACCAAGACACCAAATTTTATTGATTGATATTGAAACTATAAATTGAGCTTGACTTTAGCAGGTATGAGTCTATACAGCACCAAGTGCTTCCATGGAGAGACAGGATTTATACTGGCTGAGTGTCTTGACTGAAATCCCGTGAC
Source organism: Pterocles gutturalis (assembly GCF_000699245.1). Lineage (NCBI taxonomy): Eukaryota > Metazoa > Chordata > Aves > Pterocliformes > Pteroclidae > Pterocles > Pterocles gutturalis. The sequence continues at coordinate 1,622 of NW_010133097.1, read as the reverse complement.
TTTTCCTGATTTTGTTGTGTTAATTTATGCACAGTGCGGACAACCCTGGAGGTTCCAACACCAGCCTCCAACCCCTATCGAGATACCATGACACACTGATTGCTTTTGAGTCCTTAATGTCTTTGGAGCTCCTGAGGGTTTGCGTCATGGTCATGTTTTAGGTGAAAGGTCTTGAAACCTTTTTTTTAGTGAAAATTGTCATAATCTTGTAATTTCATTGTATCAGAATTCCAACACCAGCCTCCAACCCCTATCGAGATACCATGACACACTGATTGCTTTTGAGTCCTTAATGTCTTTGGAGCTCCTGAGGGTTTGCGTCATGGTCATGTTTTAGGTGAAAGGTCTTGAAACCTTTTTTTTCAGTGAAAATTGTCATAATCTTGTAATTTCGTGGTATCAGAAGCAGAAGTATTAAGAACATAAATATTACGAGTTGTGATAAAACCCTACGGGTCTTCAGCACTGGAAGCAGAGCGAGACGTGGCGCAGGTTGGGATGTCGTTGCTTAGGGGAATGACCAACTAGAGATGCTTTTAGGGAGTTTTTAGTCAACATTTCCACATCACAGATGACCCAACGTGCTGCTGCGTAGGGGGTGGACAGCTCGCACAGGACCTGGGCACCCAAGGGCCAAAGCAGTTGTTAATGTGAGTAAAGACTGAATAAAAAGATCGGTTTCTGTTTCATTCAGTCTGTTGTGACCAAGTATCTCCGTTTGCTGTTTTGCTTCCAGCAGGGATCTTTCCTACGAGGGGCTCCCGGATTCACAGCTAATGATGGGCCAGTGATCACAAGTGTTTGTCGAAATTCGGGACATGACTGTATAGATTGATCTATCTTAGGGGGGTGTGGAGCACCGGACAGGCACAGAGCTGTATAAATACAGACCCCATCGCACAAAAGCCTGCTGTATTCCTCTCTTTGCACTGCAATCCTGACAGATGTGTTCGCAGCAAGATTCCACCGTATTCCACAGTTGAGTGGAGACCGTATGCTATTGAAACAAAAGAAGAAGATTAATTAGGCTGTCATTGCGTGGAATTGGGTTTGTGGATGGCAGGCACGCTCAGCAGCCTGCGCGGAGGTTGTCCATTTTTTTTAATTATAGAAACGGAGAGAGGGAGAGGGAGTCCTGGCGTGGCCACCGGTCTCCGAGTGGCAGGATGTTTGCCCACGTGGCCGTGCACCCTTTGTTCGGCAGCGGTGACACGGCGGAGGGTTCGAGGTGCTGCTCTGTTATCTGCGGAGCGCATCCTGCAGAGAACGAGTAGACGAAGCATGCCAGCATTGAACAAATAAATGTCACCTCTCTATGCTTCTGCAAATGAATTTCTGGAAGTCATTGGTCCATTAAAACCTAAAATTTCTTGCACGTCAAGGCAGGGCAGTGTCACACTCTCTGGGGTCCCCGTATATAGGGAAGGCTTTGACTCCACCCTAAGCTTGGAGCCTGTTGGGTGCAGCCCAAGGGAACGTACCCCCAGGGAAGGGCAGGTGTGTCTGCAGCACCTCTGAGCCCCTGGGGCAAGTGGGTATAGTGCCAGAATCAGCTCATCGGTGCTCAGTGTTTGAGAGCTGGGGCTGGCGTGGCCTCTCACAGAATCACAGAATGTTAGAGA
>NW_010133096.1:0-8119 GCF_000699245.1 Pterocles gutturalis | reverse complement strand
TTTAGGATGTGCATCTAGGGAGTGCTCAGGGCTGGGGGCAAGGGGCTGTGGGGTGCCTGGGGGTGTGATGGGGACTGCCCAGGGGCTGTGGCGTTATTGGGCGGCCAAGGGTCCCCCCAAGCCCCTGCTGGAGCCGTGGAAATCGGGGGACCCCAGGCAGCAGAGCCCCTCGTGTGGCTTTTTATTATCCCCAGGGGACACCAGGAAATAATTACGACCTGGGGTTGTTTCTGCATCAATTAGTGACGAATCAGGATCACTTCTAGGTCACGGAAAGTTTCGGGGCTGGTTTGTGTTTTATCTTGAAATCTCAGCCTCTCCAAATATACCCTCCTCTGCGCTGGAGCTCAGAGCCCTGAACTGAGGATTTACCCACCGCTCCTGGGGTTTTTTTTTCCCAGATTGATTGCATAAAGAATTATTTTAAAGAAGCTTGAATGTTTTTAAGAAGATGACGATGTTATTCTCTGTCCACGCTTTCACTTCCTTGGTGTCCAATACCAGGATTTCGCTGGTTCTTCCTCCAGAATTAAATTAATTGAATTAAGCAACAAGTCATGTGATATAAAAAAAACCCTGATTTACTGTGCTGAGCTCCTGTATATGAGAAAACTTCCTGAGATTTCCATATTTTTTTTTTTTATCCATCACTTACAGGTGATGGGTAAACTCCAGACACCAGCCCAGAGGAATTTAGGGCTTTTCCTAAAATCTTACATTTGTTTTTGGGTTTTTTTGTAGAGAAACAGACGCATCCTCTGCCCCGAAGACGTTCTGATCTCTGCAAAAGAAATAAAAAAACTCAGCCGAGGCTGGAGAAAACTGATCGGGTGAGGATGGGAGGCGAAGGGATTTGGGGACAGGGGGACAACAGCCTCCGTGGCCAGGAGCTGGGCATTTCGGGTCCTGTTTCTGAAATATTTGGAAATATTTTGGGGCTGGGAGCGGGCTCGCTGTTTCCTCATTTTCCCCGTTTGTTTTCAGGTGTTGGAGTGTCCTCGATCTTTGATGTGACAATGACCAAGCTGGGGTTTCTCCGCCTGTCCTACGAGAAGCAGGACACTCTGCTCAAGCTCCTCATCCTGTCAATGGCGGCTGTGCTCTGTAAGTCCACGCTGGTGCCCTCAAAGCGGGGGGACCTCAGGATGGAGCCGCTCCTCCACCTTCTAATTGTCTTTTTTCAGCTTGTGAAGCTCTGCTGTGTCTTTAAAGCTCATCTTGAGCGAACGCTCATTCCTTCTGTACCTTTAAAAACTTTTTTTATCTTCCCAATGACCAGTTTAAGACAGAAATAATTTTAATCCAGAAAAAGTCCATAAACTTACCGCAGCAATGTGGATTCACTCTGCCCCTTTTCTGTGTTCACAGCCTTCTCCACGAGGCTTTTTTCCGTCTTAAGATTCGAAAGTGTCATCCATGAATTCGACCCGTAAGTGCGTTCCTCCCCTCACATTTTAGGGGAACCTGCTGGATTTTTACTTCTCCTGGAGCATGCAGAAGTGGGGTGGGGTTCACTGGGCTCAAATTAATCCCCACTAAGGATGAGGGGTTTGGTTTTCCAGACCCAAAATTCCCTTCTCGGTTCCCAGGACTGGGATCAGCCTGGATCTAAGTCAGGATAATCACCCATCACCACTTTTGTGCTTAAATTATTTTCTGGGCTCCTAGCACAACTTGGGTCCGCGTCCTTGGCTTCTTGCTGATTGAATCAGCTGCGACGGCGAGCGTTATTTTTGCAAACCATTTTTTCGTGGTTAGATGGTTTAAAAAAATATTTTTAAACCCCCTGGGAGGAGGGATGAACCCTATCCGGCCGCGGAGATGCTCAGAGCTCGTCATTTTGACAGGTATTTTAATTACCGCACGACGCGCTTTCTGGCGGAGGAAGGCTTCTATAAATTCCACAACTGGTTTGACGACCGAGCGTGGTACCCCCTGGGCAGGATTATCGGCGGGACCATTTATCCAGGTAAGCCAGGACGCACTTGGGGAGAGGGAAAATCGCGAGAGCTTGGAGGATGCCTTTATCGAGGCGTCTTGGGGACCAGCTCCTTCCCGGTGAGATTTTTGGTTGTTCATTGCTTGCAATTGGACCTGATAACGGCATCGTTCCCATCCTGCAGGCTTGATGATCACGTCGGCAGCGATTTACCACGTGCTGCATTTCTTCCACATCACCATCGACATCCGCAACGTCTGCGTCTTCCTGGCTCCCCTCTTCTCCTCCTTCACCACCATCGTCACCTACCACCTCACCAAAGAGCTCAAGGTGAGGGGAACACCGCGGCGTTGCTTTTTATTTTTTTCTGCGGAGGAGCACGGGCTGCTCCTCAGAGGTTTGGAGGTGACTGCCGCTTCCCAGAAATTCTAGGAAATGGGAGATCCCTTTTGAAATTTCATTTTTATTTTTTTCGGGCATAATAACAAAAACTGTAAAAAAATATGACTTTTTCTACTCTGTCCAGGATGCAGGGGCAGGTCTCCTCGCTGCCGCTATGATCGCAGTCGTGCCCGGCTACATCTCTCGATCTGTCGCCGGCTCCTACGACAACGAAGGTGAGTTTGCAACACTCGGAGCAGGGAATCCTTTAACAACTGTTGCGTGCTGGAAAAGCGATGGTCAAGATGCTGATTCAGAGTCGGAATAAATCACAAAACCCTTTTTCCAAGCCTGGCTCTTGTACTAGGTGCTGTTCCACCTTCTGATGGAGCAACCAAAGCATTTATTTTTGTTTTGTTTTTTTTTAATTTGATTGACTGCTCCGGTGCACCCCAGAGATTCTATCGACTGATGCGAGCTTCTTTTGACTTTTCTGTCTTTCCGCCCAGGTATCGCCATTTTCTGCATGCTGTTAACGTACTACATGTGGATCAAAGCCGTTAAAACTGGTTCTATCTACTGGGCAGCGATGTGCGCTCTCGCCTATTTCTACATGGTGAGTGTCCTTCTCCCAGCGCTGAGCTGTTCCCGACTCCACTTGGGGTGCAGTGACCGAAAATACACGGCGTGCCGCTCTGCGTCCTGGTGTTCCGGGAGCTGGAACCTCCGGGAAGGGCTTGGCCTGGAAATGGAGTGGATGCTTACTTGGTTTCTTTATCAAAAGTAGAGGGGGTTTGTGCAAGGTTTTATCAGGAAGGGAAAGGAAAAAAGAAAAAGGAAAAGAAAAAGGAAAGAAAAAAAAAAATCCAGGCTTCTGGCAGCTGGGACTGTTGAGGATGCAGATTTCTGTGTGAAAATCCTGTGTGTGATCCCAGGAAAATCAAACCTGCCTGCTGAGCAGGTTCAGTCCTGGAACCTTGTGATTTTTAATTTTTTCTTTGTTTTCTCTCTCGGCAGGTCTCCTCGTGGGGCGGCTACGTCTTTCTGATCAACCTCATCCCCTTGCACGTCCTGGTGCTGATGCTGACCGGGCGCTTCTCCCACCGGATTTACGTCGCCTATTGCACCGTGTACTGCTTGGGAACCATCCTCTCCATGCAGATCTCCTTCGTCGGCTTCCAGGTGGGGACCGGAACGATTTGCAGACAACGCTCATTTCATGGGTTGTAAGAGAAAAAACAGCAACCTATTGCACCGTGTACTGCTTGGGAACCATCCTCTCCATGCAGATCTCCTTCGTCGGCTTCCAGGTGAGGACCGGAACGATTTGCAGACTTGAGGACGCTCATTTCATGGGTTGTAAGAGAAACAGCAAGTTAGCACCTTCTTGGCTTCGCCGTTGGTGTTTTAAGTGGGTTCTGGCTTCTTGGTCTACACCGGTTTGTTGCAATTTATTTTGGAGCTGCTGGATGACTTTCAAAGCTGCTCGTAACCTTCACAGTTGCTTTTCATGAAATTATTTTAATTTTAGGTGAAAGAAACGCTCACGCCAGCATGTGTCTTGCTACAGCAGGAAAAATGTTTTCATTTAAATTGTTTAATTTTCCGTGTGGATTTTTATCCGGGGATTGAAGCGGGTGTAAGACAGTGACTTGCAGTGATTTTGCAGAGAAATTATTTGTAAAAAAAAAAAAAAAAAATCCGATATCAGGTGTGACGTGGCTCTTGTTCTCCTCCGTATCCGCTCACGCTCTCCCCTGCTCGCAGCCTGTCCTCTCCTCGGAGCACATGGCCGCACTGGGAGTTTTCGGCTTGTGCCAGATTCACGCCTTCGTAGATTATCTCCGCAGCAAGCTGAACCCACAGCAGTTTGAAATCCTCTTCAGGAGCGTCATCTCCCTCGTCGGCTTCGTCCTCCTCACCATCGGCGCCGTGCTGATGCTCACAGGTACCCCGAGACGGCAACAAGTGTGTATTGCTCTTTTAATTCCTTTTTTTAATCCAAATTCTTCCTCACGCCGTGATTTTGGCATCGGCACAAAAAAAATTTTAAAAGCAGCCGCGTGCTGGGGACGCGGAGCTGCTGCTTCAGAAACCAAATGTTGATCTGTAGCAGCGACGAGATGCTAAAAATGTCGGTCAGGCTGGGGGAAAAGTATTTTTAGGATAAAATTGTGTTTTATTTCCTTCCTAAAATGGCAAATTTGAGCAATAGAGACATTAAACGACGTCCAGGATTGCGAGAGAACGTATTGGCGTCGCTGACACTCTCTGCTGGAAATGAATATGATTTTTTACTTTTTTTTTTTTCTAGGGAAAATCTCCCCGTGGACGGGGCGTTTCTACTCCCTGTTGGATCCCTCCTACGCCAAGAACAACATCCCCATCATTGCCTCCGTCTCCGAGCACCAGCCCACCACTTGGTCCTCATATTATTTCGACCTCCAGCTTCTCGTTTTCATGTTCCCAGGTGAGCCCAGCGCCAGTTTAATCAGATTCCAATTTATTAAATCTCCGGATGACACCGCGAGGGTTTTATTCTCCCATCTCGCAGTGCCGAGTCTGATTTTTTTATTCCAAGCCAAGGTGATCTTGACCCATTTTTCTTTCCTCTCGGCAGTCGGGCTTTATTACTGCTTCAGCAACCTCTCGGACGCCCGGATTTTTATCATCATGTATGGCGTGACCAGCATGTACTTCTCGGCTGTGATGGTGAGAGCAGGATGATGAAATAATCCTAAAAAAAAAAGATTTAATTTATTTTTCTAAACTGCTTGACGATGTTTCTTCCACCTTGGGACAGCTGAATGTTCATGAGGCTTTTCTCTCTTCCTTAAAACCGGTTTTGAGGAAGAACCATTGTGCAAAGGGAAGGTCATGGTGCAAAACTTGCTGGGTTTGGTGTCACTTGAGGCCACCACTGTCCCCAAGTGGGTCCATGTTCTTGGTCTCCCAGAGCTGGGTTTCAAACCCAAATTCTCCAGATATCCAAGCAGGGACCAATGACAAATTTAAGATCCCGTTTTCGCTCTTCCTCTGTCACCCCAAGCCCAAAATTCCGGTTGATTTCTGTTTAGAGGCATCTCCTAATTCTTGGCACCACCGAGAATTGGTGCGTTGAGGTCAGTTCTCCACCTTGGCCAATTTTTGAGGCCTTCAGAGAACTTCCCTGAGGATCATAGCAGCTCCTGGTCAAAAATCAGCCGCGGGTTCATCTCAAAGCTGATGTTTCTCCTGAATTTGAGATCTTGAATGAAGGATGGTGTTTAATTTCTTTCTTCTCTTGGATTTCTGCACAAATTTCTTCTTTGGCAGTCACTGGTGGTTCTGGTGTTGCCCATAGGTCCGTCTGATGCTGGTTTTGGCCCCGGTGATGTGCATCCTCTCCGGTATCGGCGTTTCTCAGGTCTTGTCCACCTACATGAAGAACCTGGACATCAGCCGGCCAGACAAGAAGAGCAAAAAGCAACAAGACTCCACCTACCCCATCAAAAACGAGGTGAGCAGTGGGTTGGCTTGGGACAGAGGGGAAGACACCTCATCCTGGTGGGGACAAGCGCGGGAGGGTGGTGGCCTCTTTCCTCCAGCCTCGACCTCGATATTTTTTTTGTCCCCCAGGTTGCCAGTGGCATGATCTTGGTCATGGCGTTCTTCCTCATCACCTACACCTTCCACTCTACGTGGGTCACCAGCGAGGCGTACTCGTCCCCGTCCATCGTCCTCTCCGCCCGGGGTGGGGACGGCAGCAGGATCATCTTCGATGACTTCAGAGAAGCTTATTATTGGCTGCGGCACAACACACCAGAGGTAAATAGAGCAGAATTTGGGTGGTGGGGACCCAAAGTTGTTCCGTTGAGGTGCTGATGTTTGGGTACAGGACGCGAAGGTGATGTCCTGGTGGGACTACGGCTACCAGATAACCGCCATGGCCAACCGGACCATCCTGGTGGACAACAACACCTGGAACAACACGCACATCTCCCGCGTCGGTCAGGTAGGTCCTTCTCTTCCCCAATTCCTTGGTTTGACCTTTTGGGGGGCCACCACGTGGTGTGACCAACGCTGCCTCCATTCCAGGCGATGGCGTCGACGGAGGAGAAAGCCTACGAGATCATGAGGGAGCTGGACGTCAGCTACGTGCTAGTCATCTTCGGAGGCCTCACCGGCTACTCGTCCGATGGTAAGATCTTGCTCTGAGGTGCGGCAAACCTGTCCCCAGAGCACTGGTGGCACGGGCTTCTCCAAAACAGCTCCTGGAGGAGCAAAGTCCTGCCTCCAGCTGAGGCACAAGGTGAAAATGAGACCAAAATGCTCCTCTCTGGAAGCTCCACATGCACTTTTTGCTCTCCTCCAACTTAGCTCCTCTCTCTTGGACCCCTAACTCTTGCCCCCCCAACTCAGCTCCTCGCTGGTTACCCCCCAACTCAACTTCTCACTCTTTGCCCCCGAACTCCTTGCTCTTGGCCCCCAAATCAACTCAACTTCTTGTTCTTTGCTTCAACTCCTCATTCTTTACCCCCCAGCCCAACTCAGCATTTTCCTCTTTACCTGCCAACTCAACTCAGCTCCTCACTCTTGGTTTCGAGATCAACTCACCTCCTCATTTTTTGCCCCCCAACTCAGCTCAGCTGCTCACTCTTGACCCCCCAACTCAACTCAGCTCCTTGCTCTTGGTCCCCCAGCTCAACTCAGCTCTTTGCTCTTGGCCCCCAACCCAACTCCTTGCTCTCTGCCCCCCAACTCAGCTCCTTGCTCTTTGCCCCCCAACTCAACTCCACTCCTCGTTCTTTACCCCCCAGCTCAACTCAGCTCTTTGCGCTTGCACCCCAACTCAATTCCACGTTCTTTGTCCCCCCAGCTCAACTCCACTCCCCCCTCTTGGTCCCCAACTCAGCTCAGCTCCTCGCCCTTTGCTCTTGCCCCCCAGCTCCACTCCTCGCCCGTTACCCCGCCTCTCTGCTCTCCCCTCCAGACATCAACAAGTTCCTGTGGATGGTGCGCATCGGGGGCAGCACCGACACCGGCCGCCACATCAAGGAGCACGACTACTACACGCCGACAGGGGAGTTCCGCGTCGACCGCGAGGGCTCCCCGGTCCTCCTCAACTGCCTCATGTACAAGATGTGCTACTACCGCTTCGGGCAGGTCTACACCGAAGCCAGTAAGTCCCCAAAACCCACCCTCCAGGGACAGTGACATTTCTGGGCCACCCCGACGTCACCCTATGTTTTGCTGTCTCCTAGAGCGACCGCCGGGCTACGACCGGGTGAGGAATGCTGAAATCGGCAACAAAGACTTTGAACTGGACGTGCTGGAGGAGGCGTACACCACAGAGCACTGGCTGGTCCGAATATACAAGGTATGGCCCCAAAATGAACCAAAACCCCCCAGATTGAGGAAAAAAAAATAAAATTTCACCAAAACTTTTTTTTTTTATCCTGCAGGTGAAGGATTTGGATAACCGTGGCTTGTCGAGGACGTAGAGGAGGCGGCCATGCTGCGCAGCACACTGTCCCAGCCTTTTGCCTGTGAAGCAGAAATATTTTGGGGCGAATTTGGGGTTTTTTTGGGATTGTTTTTTTTTCTGTTGTTGTTGGTTTTTCTTTTCTACCAGTTTGTAAGCGCAGGGATATCCCTGCCCTGCCGGGGGAGTGATTTTTATATGGAGCAGTCGCCAAATCAGAAATAACGGCTTTAATTGGGGCGGGGGGTCAATTAACGGGGAAATTACAAATAATTATAATTTAAAAAAAGAAAAAAGGTGGTTTTGTGTTTTTTTTCCCCAGTTTTCTTTTTCTT
>NW_010133095.1:32882-76625 GCF_000699245.1 Pterocles gutturalis | reverse complement strand
CGGGGCCTCAGGCCAGCGTGCGGGCGGGCCTGACCTGCCGGGTCCCTTTGGCTTCGGGGTTGTTGCGGTTTGGTTTTTCAGTCAGCGGTAACCTTGGCGTTTGCGTTGCCTGTTGTTCAGTTGGGAGCTGAGAACGCGGACAGCATCGGTGCAGTGCTGAACAGCAAAGATGACCAGCGGGAGATCGCAGAGACAAGAGAAACGTGCAGGTCGGTGTGCCGGGTCTCTGGGAAATTGGTTTCGTTTAACTGTAATGCAAGCCCTTGAAATAGGAAGAGATTGCTTTCCAGAGAGCAAAGTAAAATCCTGCAGTTTGTTTGAAAGCATACACTTCAGTGAAAGAAAGTTTCGTAATTGCTCAAATGTGAACTTTGAATAAAAGTGAGTAGGGTTTAGTCATTAGTTTCTAGTAGCAGTTTCAAATCGAGGCTAACTTTTGATTCCTATGTTAAAAAGTTAGTGTGGAGCAAAACTGCGGCGTGAATTGAGAGCATGCCATCTGCATTGCCCTAGAGCCTTTGTACTGCTGAGAGCAGTTACAGGGCAATTTAGTGCAAAAGGTCTGATGGAACAGGAGATGTGTCTAGCATAGAGTACTGCTTATTGATTCTCGTGTAACAGTGATGTTCTTGTATGAGCAGGTTTAACTTTGTGTAAATACTGCTTTGGTTAAAATAAGCTGTACCTTTCAGAGCAGAGAAATGAGGAAGCACCTGTCTGCTTTCAGGAGTCCTGTCCTTAAGAAGTTGTGCTGATCTCAAATGTACAGAGAGGAACAACTTTTCATATACAGAGTTTCAAAATAATGTCAAACTTTAGCAGAAACATGTAGTCAAGGCAGATTATCAGAGATTTCTGAAATGTTCTTCCCGGAGAGAGAAACTGTTTTATCTGAGGGGATTTTTTTTATGTTTGTAGGGCTGCTTATGATACTTCTGCACCAAATGCAAAACGGAAATACCCAGATGAGGGGGAAGCTGATGAGGAAGAGATTGAAGAATATAAGGTAAGAAAAAGGAAAAAGTGACTTCTCTGGGTTTTTCTTGTGTCTCTGAGGGACATAGAAAATAGATATGTGCATAAATAAAAACAAATGCAATGTGCATAGACGCTTTAAAATAGATGTCCCTCAATGGCATCTCCCTTGATGCAAAGATCTAAGAGAGGGCGTATAGACGCTTAGCGGTTCTCTGCAGATGTGGCTTAGGTGCATTGAGCTCTGTGCTCACTGGAACCCAATGTTTGGAGGCTTAATTTAGTGGTGCTCCTAGTAGGAGGTAGACTTAGGTGCTAATGCCCACAGGGAATGGCAGTGTGCTATGGCTGGTTGTCTTGTGTGGGAAGAAGTGGTAAAATGCGTGTGTGCTTGGGTACACAAAGCAAAAATACGTCAGCTAGAATTTCTGTGGGTCAGAAGAAAAGCTTGCATTTGGCAAGAGGTACAGGCCATTGGATGAGATATGGGGAGCCCGAGGGTGTCCTCCAACCTGCCTGTTAAGTGCAAAGGAATGCAGTTTGGGATGAATAGAAGAAATAAGGGATTCAAAGGCAATGGAAGTAAGAGGCTTGGTTTGGGGTATGCTTTAAGTCTCCAAAATATCCAGGAAAAGTTCCGTTTAAAAAACTAAAGCAAAACGCCTCCGTGGTCATTGAAGAATGAGTGGTTGTCAAAGTCTCATGCCCTTCATTTTTCAAATGCTTATCCAAGAGCTATTTGACAGCTCTCCTGTTTCATGTCTAATGTGCTGTTTTGGCTAAGATGAGTGATAGAGAAAGGAGGTTAAACAAAAGCGCAATTATAATACAGCTGTCTTTCTGATTTTCTGTGTGATCTTGGTGCAGCATATATCCTCCCTCTCCCTTTTGTTCTTTTCCTGCTAACCTTGCTTCTGGGGTTATGTAGAATCAAGGTCAGTGCATTTATGAAATCATGCAGCATCTGTTGTTCTCTTGGATGCCTAAAGAGTGATTTTTGAAATGTAAGGCCTTGGTAGTTTTATGTTTGTGTTCAGGTTTATAAATCTTTCAGTAATAATGTCTATCGTACCAAACCAAAAAGTTAATGTATGACATGGCATTTTTTGATGGCAAATTTTTAAAGTCTATCCGTAAATGGACAGACATTCTTTTTAACATGCAAGTGTTAGTCTGTACATCTTGTTTAGCAAACCAATTAAGTCACCACCTCAAAGGATTTAGAGAGTACAAGTGCTATTTATGAAGTGGCATTTTTATGCTCACATTAGTGATCAGTTTGTGTCAGTCCATTTTACTCCATCACCAATTATGTGGTTAAGGAACTAATTTTTTTTTCCTGTGAAATATATATGTATGAGTCACTTAAGTTGTCAAAGCATATGAGTCTTATGTTCTCCATTAGCATGGAGAAGACTTACTCCTGAGTTGGGCTCTGACCACTTGCATGTGGCCAGACTCTTGCTGTATTATCAAAATTGAAGAATATTTTAATAATACTATCTTGGACCAACTTCAGTTGAGCAGGTGAATAGATTTAAGAAATTTGAAACCCCCAAGTAGAACATCTGTAGTGGAGCCATCAGCTGTGTTCTGCAGATGTTGCTAATTCCCTTTTGGCAAGGAGATAAGAACTTAGTAAAATCCTATCTGTATTTATGTAACTTTTTCATTAGTACTTTGAGCCTGTTTAAATTTAGTCTTGTAATATGAACTGTTATAAAAATCTAGATCCTTATGGTATCCAGCCCTATTGGATGGTGTTTAATACTCCTTAGATAAAAGTAAGACTTAACCATTAGTGTTACAGACAATATGTTTGTCAGTTCTGTTAGGAAAAATAGAAGCAAATATTTCTGATGTAAAGGACTCATATGTCTCTCAAACCCTGACTTGCAGTGTTGTTGGGTTCTATGTGATGATGGTATCACTTAGTCCTTCTGAAGTGGTTTAAAATTCTTCTGAAGTGCCCTGACTTTGTATTTGGTGGAAATTAATGTGTCCTCAAACATCAGCTGCTGTCGGTGGAGCCTGAGCATCTAGCTGTGATTGCTGGTGAAGATGGGTTACTGTGAAGATACAACATTGTTACTGCGATGCAGTGTGATGGCACAAGATCTGCAGGGGTAGAGTGTGTGGAAGTGGGCATGAAACCTTTAAACAAATGTAGTTGGATATTTTAGAGGATTTGTGTCAGTTTCTAGTGTTCCAAATGGAAAGTGAAGTGAGCTGTTGGCACCTAAATGCCTTATGCTGATGTTTTGAGAGAAGGCTGAACAGTGACTTTTCCGTTATAGGGGGAAGTGTGAGAGCAGGTTTTGATGAAAGCTGAAGTGTGTTATCTCAGCCATCATCTGATGCAAAAATAATGGTATTTTTTATTTTTTGTTTTTGTGGATTTGGGTTTTTTTGGTAGAATAAGTATAAATTTATAGTAATGGTTCTTAATAGTCATCAGGCTGATATGAAAATAAAGGGCAACAAGGCTCCATGTTAAAGCTTCCCAAGGGCAGGTTGACTTCTGTCTTGGAGCCTGATTCTGCATTGCAAACCACAGAGGTGGGAGATACGGGAAGAGATGTTACTGGCAAAAGGAATAATGGATATTTTAAGATCGGAAAGTTAAATTGTAGTTCTAAAGACCACCTGTAATCCTCTTGTTCTTGTGGAGCTATAACAGTTGTGCGAGGGTTAGTTGAACTCCCTGGTCTGTATTTGGAGGTGACAGGCGATGGGACTAGACTATCTACTGCTACTTCAAGGCTTTTCATAGCCTCCTGAGAGTTGTGATTGCTGCTCCACCTTTCTCCTTCCCTGTGTAAATTTAGTCAATTGTTTGAACCTGTATAAGTGTCTGGCATCAACAGCATTTTGTGGCAAATTATTCCAGAGTTTTAACTTTGTGTGAAGTACAAAAATACCTGTGGTTCAAATTTGCTGTCTCCCAGCCTGATTTGATACAGCCGTTTTTTACTTTGTTTCTCCAAGCCGTGGTCTGCGAGCTTGGAATGCTTCCATGCCGTTGTTCTGGGGGATGAAAAAAATCTTGGTTGAATCATCATAAATGCTTAGTATATCTCTAGCAATTTGAAAAAAATAAGTGCTGTGGGTAGTTTTTGTTTCCCTAACTCAGCATCAATATACCAGATTTGGGAAACAAGGATGATTAATGCACAAGAACCCTAGTATCTTGTATTATTTCTTGTATTATTGTTAATTTCTTTCTGCCTCTGCTTTGACTGTGTCCTTTCCCCTTTGAAAGCTGGTGCTCTGGGTTTTTTGGTTGTGATCCCAAGACTTTTTTTTTTTAATCACTTATTATTAAAGAGAACTGGGATGACTCGGAAGTAGGTATCTAACAGGTGCTTATCATCAGAAGGCTAAGATTCAGAGGAAGGTGGAAGAGTGGAAACAGGTGTACGCTTACAACAACATAAGCAGTTTTCAGTAAAACTGCAGCTTTCAGCTTTTTTGCCTGGTAACACTTGCTGCTCTTTGTCTGCTGTTCATTCCTTTTCCTTGTAAACACAGTTGCTATTTCTGATAGTAATCTTTCTCTTTTCAGTGTGGTTAAACAACAACAAAAAGACTGTATCTGTAAGTTCTCTACCTGAATAATGGGGGGGTGTGAAATCTGTGATCTGTTAATCACAGCAGGCATTGCAGAAGTTGGTTCAAAGCTCCAGTTTGGATAGGACACAGACCTTATTTTAAGATTTCAACAGCTAGAGGGATCAAAATAGAGAGAACACTTAATTTTTCATTCTGCATTCAGACAGCTTATGTAGCATAGGGTAAATGCTGCAGTAATAATAGCTGCTTCTCTGCATCTTTTGACTTAAGATGTGTTTCTCGGGTGGGAGAAGTTGAATTCTTTTCTATGAGAAATCTGGTTCTCCATCTTTCATTTTATTTCCATGTGTTAAAATGTCTTTTTTTTTTAGTATTTCAGCCTTGAGACTGCTTTTCTCCTCACATGAAGCACTATATTAACTCATTAAGATTTCCATTGTAATCAGTAATGTATGAAAGAGTACACATCCTGCTAAAATATGGTAGATGATACTGTTTAGTGGTTCTTCAGCTTTATTTATATATAATATATATACTGGGTTGTTCCAGGATCAGTGGGAATACAGAAAGAGAGATGAAGAAGCAAGTCTCTTTTTTGTTTCTGTTCAGAATATGTCAGTGTGACAGATCTCTGAATTCCAGAAATCTGATGAACGAATGGTTGGTGACACAATAATTGGAGAAAAAATGGCCATAAAATTTCTGTTTGCTGTAAATTTTGAGACAAAATGGGGATTTTAAAGTTACTTTTAGGAGCAGTCCAGAGGAAATACTGGCCTGTACCATGGGCTGTTTGTGCCAAGTGTGGACGTTGAACAGATTTATATAGAGAAGATGGTTTCACCTGCTAAGGTTGGAACATAAGAGGTGTTTCAGGGGATATAAATGTTCAAAGGTTCTACTACAGAAGAACATCAACAAAATATATCATTTGCTTTAGTGCAAGGAGTTAAATGGGGTTGGGGGAGAGGGCAAAAAATAAAAGTTCGACACCTTGTAAAGCACTGCCTACACTGTCAGGATCTAGAAATGAAGAGTTTCTTATTTTATTCTTCTTTCAGAGGCCTTTCCCAGTAACACTCTCCTCATTAATAACAGTGAGGCAGACCTTTCTGGGAATAGGTAATTTTTTTTCTGCTCCAAAACTCGGTTGGGAACCGTTCAGGACCTGCTGTTTCAGGAGACTTATGGTTGTAGACAGCCCACGTCTTTCCTTAAGACACAGAACCATAATGAGGAGAGAAACAGCATGATCGTTCATACTTATATCTGCTTTATTTTCAAGGATGAAGTAGAGCTGCAGCAAGATGAAGAGAACCTGCCTTATGAAGAAGAGATTTACAAAGATTCCAGTACCTTTCTTAAGGTGAGCTGCTTTTGCAATTAGAAGTCTAGTCAAAGCTGGCATACTTGTGTTAAACTATTTCTGCAGTTGATGCTGTTCAAAATACAGCTTTAAAGGCTGAAGTAATTAACTGGAATTTGCAAGTATGGAAGTGTCTTGTGAAAGATATGACTGTAATTAGTGCTTACATTGATCTGACTAAAGATCTGGGGAAACGTACAAGGAGCTGTAGTAAAGGTGGGCCTGATGTGGAACTAAAAACAACGACAGTCTTGATTAGTTTAGCTTGTGAAGGCATGTTGAAAAGAAGAAAAAAATCTGTTACTTTATTTATCAGACTAACACATGTAGTGTGTGTGCGTGTGTCCAGTTATCTCTCTCCATTGCTTGCACTGAAATCCCTTTTGTTCTCTAGGGTACTCAGAGCTTAAATCCACACAACGATTACTGCCAACACTTTGTGGATACAGGACACAGACCCCAGAACTTCATCAGAGATGTTGGTATGTCATTCTCAGTAACTGTTCGAAGATAACTCATTTTATTCGATAACACTTCTTTTTCTTCCCCTTTTAATTCCTTACAGTTACTGGGAAATGTAGATAGATACTCTCATACTTCATAGTTTTATCTCTCTATGTGGGTTCATGTCAATATATACATTTATATGAATGATTTTATTTTTAATCAGTTAGGAGATTATTATTACCAAGGCTGCTCTTACTCTTGGTTTTATTTGAAAGTATTTAATTTTTCAAAAGAAAGCTGCTCTTGTTCCAGAAAGTAGATGAGTCTAGTGAGCAGATCTTGAAACCGTTGGAAACTTGATAACTGACTTACAGTTCGGTTGTTTCCTGGACTGTATTACCTCCAAGAGTGCATGTAGCATGTAAAGTGTGGCAAATACTTAAATATAAGTCAATAGAGGCAACATGGATAATATTTACAAGCTAAATTATGTAGCTGCTGACAACTCACTAGAAGGCCCAACATATTATTGTGCTTACAGGATGTTATTTTCTTAAGTTTATGTTTATCCAGCTATCACTGGACTTGTTATTGAAATCTTTATTAGGCCTGAATTTAATCTTTCTAAAACTAAGGTACAGTTTGGTCTTGTTTCCCAGAATGGGTGCCTGGTAGTTACTTGGTTTTTAAAAAGAGCAGGACACTTGCCTGTGAAGTTTTCTGCAACAGTTCCCTGTATTTTTTCAAGTTTAAGATTGTCAGGGTAAGTGTGTTGTGTTTATAGATGCCAACCCAAAGAGATTTTGTTTGCTTTTTGAGGCAGTTTGTTTGTTTCTTCTCTTTATTTTGTGAATGCTTCTGTGAAACATATCTGGATGTTTAGTATGAAAAACTCAGTTCTGACTCAGTTATGTCTTTATCTGAAAACAGTGTATAACTATTTCGAGTAGTGTGAACCCCAGATGCTGACAGTACTTGAAATAGTTATACGCTGTTCGTTGAAATGAGGTAAGTATGAAGAAATAGCAGCCCATGTTGTTTAGTCTGACTGCTGCAAAAAGAACTGGGAAGGAACAAGACAAATAGTTGAAGTGCTACTATGGAAATGAACGTGTCACAGCAGTTAGTCTAGACCCGTTATTAGAGATGAGGTGTGTCAAGTTGCGTATTGGTTAGCATACACTTTGTGCATGCAGATCAAAACTCCACTTAGGTGCTGCCTCGTAACTGGACACAATGCTACAAAAAGCTGTAGGGGAGTAGCAGTTCCAGAATAGCCAGTTATATCTTTTGGATGTTGCTGTTGGAAGAGAGAGAGAGATGTGGGGCTTGGTTTGGTTTTTTTAAAACAACTTAAGTCATCTTGAGTGAAAATTCTTTTACATCTGTTGCCTAGCTGCTGAAAACTGGCTTCCATTTTGGCTGGTCAGGAGTTTTTGACTTGCACTGACTAGAAGCAACAGAGCAGTGGAAATCAGAACATAGTGGTGTTTTTAAGATGTTACATACTTAAGGAAAAGAATGAAAATAACTTCTGGGGTTTTTATGCACATGTAATGAGAGATAATAAGGTTAGATATTAAGAACTTTTTTACCAGTGCCATGCTAGGGTTGGAAGTTCATAGTGTGAATTAAAATAAGGAGAGTGATGAAGGGTTGTGAGGTTTGTGGGTTTGGGTGTTTCCCCCCCCCCCATAGATTAGGACCATTTAAAGTTGTAAATTTAAATGAACATGAAGCTTTGCAAGTAACTCCTACTAAAGTTGAACTGATGCTGCTTGGGAGGCGGGAATGGTACCTTTTTGGTTTGTGCTGAGGCTACTGCTAGCAGTAACAAAACCACACTGACTTACTTTTTTGAAGCGGGAATGTAATATACTGAAAAGTCTGTTTTTTGTTCTTTAAAAAAAAAATGCTGCAGAAAACCTAATGAGGGTTCTCCCTTTTGCCTTCTTTATATATGAAAGGTTTGAAAATTAACATCATAAAGCTAAGTCTAGGAACCCAAAATATGCATCTGTTCAGATCTTCATGACTGACACCAAAGTACCAAATCTCAATATAAGGGTTACCTAAGGAAACCAGCCGCAACCCAGTTGCCACCTTAGAAATAGTCTTCAAAGGTTAAATAAGAGTATTCTGTAAATGGGTGTTAATTAGATCTTAATATAAACTTATGGATGAGGGGAGTAACAAAATAACTTTCAACATTTCAGCATCTTAGTTTAAATGAAAGATTGTTTCCTGATGATAAAAAAAGATGTGAACTCCTGATCATTGTAGTGCTCTAGAGAAGATTAGGGCATAGACACTGCATTCAGGAACAGCTGTCATGAACTGTGTGAGGGCAGTTGGTGAAGTACTGAACAAAAAACTGCTTTGAAGGGTTTGGTTTGTTCTTGCAAAAATTAAAATGAGGCTAAGTATTAACATTTGGACCTGTTCGGAATACTGGACAATGCTTAACTGATACAGATTTACTCTCTAAGTAGTTGTTAACTTCGTGTTTTCTTCTTCTTAGGCTTAGCAGATAGGTTTGAAGAATATCCAAAACTTAGAGAGCTCATCAGGTTGAAGGATGAGCTGATATCTAAATCTAACACTCCTCCCATGTAAGTGTTTTTGTGGAAAATGCCTTTCTTCTCCAGACCTGTTTGAAGTTAGCTGTC
The DNA here is from genome assembly GCF_000699245.1 of Pterocles gutturalis. Lineage (NCBI taxonomy): Eukaryota > Metazoa > Chordata > Aves > Pterocliformes > Pteroclidae > Pterocles > Pterocles gutturalis. The sequence goes on along the minus strand of NW_010133095.1, from coordinate 67,595 downwards.
TGCTTTGCAAATCTCTATACTTAGCACCTGTTCAGGATTTACATTTTCTATTTCTGTTCGTATATACAAATTAACCAATTGAAACTTCAGAAGAATAAAATCAGCTTGGTTTTGTTAGTTTAATCTAGAAGTTTAATATAGCGTATAAACTAGATTTTCTTTCCAGTGTGTGATTATTTATAGTATCTAAAGCTTTGGTTATAAGACCGAACTGTCAACTGATTGGGGTGCCGGCTTTAATTTGGGAACTAAAAGAATATCTTATGATCATGAATCTTATGCTATCATGCAGGTTACAATAACAAGAAAAACTTTTAAAAATTGGCCTCTTCATATAACCTTAGTTGTGCTTGTAACAGCTTTTTTTGTATAACATTCAGCTATTATCGTAGTATCCATTAATCAGATGTTACTTTGTAGTTGAAGACCAAAAAAACCTTAGGCTGGCTGCAAGTTATTTGTCCTTTTAACTTCAAATTACCTCAGAGATTTTGCTGAACGTTAGACACAGTATGAGCATGCAGTGTGTTATTCCCGGGCATTTGAACTGATCTGAATGTGAACCTAATGCTTTTAATATACTGTAGTCCTAATCTGTACCCAGTAAAATGGCATTATCTCGTGATAGTCACATGAAAAACCCTGAAATAGTTGTCTGAACAACTGAGATACAAACTACAAAACTCAACTTGCTATTTTGAAGTTAGATGCGTTTTGGAATTCTTAGCCTTAAAGCACAAAAGGGAAAAAATTGTGATCAAATGCTGCCAACAAATGCTGATAACACCAAATACACCTATGGAATAATAATCCCTTCCAGACACTTGCTGAGGAAGGGGGTGTGTGTCTGATAATCAGCCTTTTTAAGGTTAAAGGTATTGAGGGGAGGGGAGGGTAGTTTTTTGGTAGTGATACAGCAATTACTGGTGGGCAGGTGTGGATGCCAGTCATAAGTGCATTTGAGTGTGTATTTGATAAAATCAATGTGTGGGGGAATTATGCTTTTGTTATAGGGATAGAGAAATACATTTCTACTGTATGGAAAGTAACCACATTTCCAGTATTCAGAATCTTCTGAACATAACATACAATAAATGGCAATTCTAAAAATATGCCACTTTCCTAAAATGAAGCAGAAGAGAAGTCTGTTAGCCAGGCAGTGAGTGTTTGCTTCTTAAATGTTGATGTTTTCTCCTATGTAGTCCATGAATGTACAGAAAGTTCAGTGATTCTGTACTAGATATTGTTGTACGTCCTGTGGGGGCATCTGCTCTCTGCTTGCTAAAGTAGAATCCTGAAAACTTTTTATTGAGAGAGAGACTGCTTTAAAAAAAAAAATCTAATGCAACAGCATCCAGTCTAGGTTAAATGAGAATACTTTACATCTCTCCTCTGGATTTAGTGCATTTCAGCTACGTGAACTAGACAGGAGACTCTGCTCTTAACTGGCTACGCAGAAGTGCTGTGTGAAGTCTAGTTTTCAGATTACTGTTATAAGTTCTCCAAGCAATCTGTCATCTTTTGTTTAAATAGGTACTTACAAGCAGACTTGGAAGCTTTTGATATTAGGGAACTGAAGTCCAAATTTGATGTGATTCTCCTGGAACCACCACTGGAAGAATACTACCGAGAGACTGGCATTACTGCCAATGAAAAATGCTGGACCTGGGATGATGTAAGATTTTTTTCTTGCTGTGAAAAAGATTTTATACATGCACATAAACAAGTAGATTGAGGACTTGATTTGGCATCAAAATGGTTTACAGATATCTTTTAAGGAAAATGGGATTTTTTTTTTTTTCAAGGAATCTCTAGGTTCTTAGAAAACCCAAGTTTGAGATCATATGCATGCTTACATTATTTGTTTTAAAAGACTTTTCTTTGAGGAGTTAAATGAATTAAATGTACCTTTTTGTTCTCCATGAGCCTGGTTGAAAACTTAAATGTAATAATAGTGAGTTTTCTCCCTACCCTAAATTCCATGAGTTTTCTTTCCTGTTTGGTTTTTGCTCTTGAAATTCAGAATATTCATTGTAAATATCCCCTTGTTTCTCAAAATTCTTGAAGAGATTTTTAAGGTATGCTTTTAATGCTCTAGTCTTTTAGTCAAAAGAACAGATCAGTATGCTTCACTCGCATACCTCCTTTCTCCAAAGTATTGATTAGGTAGGAAATTCTAACAGTCAAACCAATTGTAATCCTGAGAAGCCTAACAAAGTGCACAAACCTTACTTGTGGAATTTTTTTTCTTTTGTTTATGTATTCCTTTACTGTTCAGTCACATAAAAGGTTTTTTGAAGCCATGTTGATTTCTGACCCCTTTTTGGGAACAAGGAGAGATCTTAATGTGCAAGATGTGATCTTTTTTGAGATCGCTGTTGGTGCTCTTGTTTTATTGTGTTCTAGTAAACATTTAGAGATTTGAGTTGCAGAAAAGATTTTCAAGTTCTTTCTGTAGTAATGCATGTAGAGGCTTGCAAAGAAGGAAACAGTCAAGACATATTGATAAGTAACTCTGTTCTGTATCTCTAACTTTTTGATAAAGTCAGCTCTGGAAAAGCAAGGTGAGGGCTGGATGTCATCAAGCATAACAATTCGATGACGCAAAGCCTGCTGCTGAGTTGTCCTCTCCTTCACTTAGGTGTTGAATAAAAATCTTGTAATGCTAATATCAAATAGCAGTAAACTGGCTCTGTCTGCTCTATGTATCTACACTTCACTCATTTGAAAAAACCCAAACAAACCCAAACCCACAAAAAAACAGTCTCACCCTGACAACAGAACAGATAATCTGTAATAGAGATGAATAGCTGATTAACACAGTTACACAAACATTTTTTTAGGAATTCTTAGGTTCAGGCATATGGGTGGAAATGTGCAACTAGTCTGGAACCTGCACATGCATAACTTTAGAAGTGAATCAGTGAAACTAAAGGATCATGAGAACAAAATAAAATTTAATCCACCTTTAAGGAATGGCTTTGAAAACAAAGGCATTCATGACATGATAAGAGACTAGGTAAGTTATATATTAAGGAATAGGTTGTATCTGTGTTAGCTGTTGTGTGACATCAGGCAAAAATGGTGCCTGGCAGTGTTGCCTGGGGCAAAAACGTTATATCCTAACAGGAAAACTGGAAGTGTGGGAGTCAGGAGTCATCCTTTTAGTTGGGAGTTACACCCTCTTCAAATGGCTTCTACTGCATTGTTTTTCTTCACAGTGGCACTGAATGAAGCTTGATTTGATGTGCTAGCAAGTTACAGATGCATCTTTTCAACTTATAATGAGTAACAGATGCTTTGCATCTGAAGTTATTTCATCCTGAATGTTACTTATTTGTCATTGTTGAACCGCTGTCCTGATAAATTCATGCCTTTTTTTTTTTTTTTTTTCCCCTGAAAGTGAAAATGGAGAGAATGTCTTTCCTGTATGGTAATAGGAGTTAAGTTGGTTCTTTTCATAATGTGTCTTCACAAGTTTCACATAAGTAATTCCAGGGCTGAAAAGAAACAGAGCACTATTGCTCTGTTGTTAAATCTTTTTACTACCAGTGGAATGATAGAATGAAGCAGAGGTTTTGGGGGAAAAAAAAGTCATGCGGGTTGTATTAGTCTTTTTTAGTCTAGAATTTTCCATAGAGATATAATTTCTGTTAAAAAGGATAATTAAGTTGGTCATCAGCTATGTTGAAAACATGCACTTGGGTACTGATAAGGTAACTTTTACAACATACTTTCTGGAAAATAATTTTAGAAAGGATGGCTGTGAATGGTGTACAGACTGACATCTTTACTAGAAGTGCTTCCTGATGTTTTCTGTGATAATGCTTCAACATTTATTTAGTATTCTTGCTGATACAATTGGTGATTTATATTTATGTGTAATTCAGAAACACTTTTATTACTATTATTATTATTAGATAATGAAATTGGAAATTGAAGAAATTGCAGCCCCAAGGTCATTTGTGTTTCTATGGTGCGGTTCAGGCGAGGGTCTGGATCTTGGCCGAGTGGTAAGATGATGTTTTAATTCAATTTATTAGGGACAGGCTTAAGTGTTTATTTTTATCGTTGACTTTTTCTGTATAGAATTCCCAACTGCAAATGCTGAGAGATGTTTTGTTACTGTGGTAGAAGATGTATAATTTCAAGTGGATTAAATAAATGTAAGTGTATCTGTCATTAACTGTTTAGATACTGTTATTTTCCAGATGAGTCGCTGTGGCTACATGAGGGAGAATAATTCTGTAGTGACTAGAAAGCTGTACTGCTGTCTTGGTTTTGATGTGTGCATGTTGCCATAGGAGCAGTTTGCCATGTTGAGTGTATTTACATCAGTGTTTTTTAACAGAAGTCTTAACAGTTTTCTGCCAGAAATATTCATACTAGTAGAAAGGTGCTACTGTTGCATAAAGTGAAATAAAATTGTGTGTGTAGCACTGCTTATTTTCAGAAAACAGCTGGAGTTTAAGTAGGTTTGCTCTCAGTGAGCTTTACTAAGTTTTACTTCCCTGTAAGATCTTGGAGTTCTAGAGTAATCTTTCCGTGTGCCAAGACAGCACTGCTTGTGCTGGGGATGGTGGAATAAGAATTTCCAATCAGCTCTTGCTATGCTGAAGCATTCTTTGCTTAGTTTGAGCAGTACTTTCTGTTAAAACAGTATGGCATTCGGTAACGGACAACATGTGGTTACTAGTCTGTTTGCTTTATCATCTGCGGCTCATTCTGAGGTTGGTTAAAGTAGCTATTTCAGATAGATTGGTTTTGGTCACGGACATATTCATAGTAGCTGAACAGTTCTTGAACACAGCAATAGCTAAATGAGCTTGAATCCATAATGCCCAATTTCCTCCCTTGCCAAGACTATGCTTGCAGGAGTTAAGGATTAGAAAGTCATGTAAGTCTTTGGGTGGTGTGGGTTTTTTAGGGGTTTTGTTTTTTATAGATATAGGAAAAACCACAAAATGGCAGCAAAGGGTTTTGGCTATTTATCCTCTCAGTGATAGGATTTTACATTGATGTGAAACACTACCAGAGCATTATTAGTGGAGACAGGGCCACAGGTCACTATGTTGTTCAGACTGGTTTTGATTTAACTTAAGTGTCACTGGGTAAAAATGAATTCACGGTTCCATAGGAGATCTGTGCAGTGGTTAGATATTTAAAAAAAAAAGTGACATGTCAATATGTGCACATAAACCTCTTTTTAAAATTTTTTTGGACAGCTTCCCAAACTGTAGTACAGTCATGCCAGTAAACTAAGTGTTTCATTCATTGGTGACAGATTTCTCTTCAAGCTATGCTTTAAGAAAATTCCAGTGCCTATATGAGTGTTCAGTTCAGGTTACTGTAGGTTTTGGTGCAGTGTGAACTGTTTTATCTGTCTGTGATATTTAGTGCCTACGCAAATGGGGTTACAGAAGATGTGAGGACATTTGTTGGATTAAAACGAATAAGAACAATCCAGGAAAGACCAAGACCCTGGATCCCAAGGCTGTTTTCCAAAGAACCAAGGTAAATGTTTGGCTCAGTTTCTCCTCTGTTCCCATCCTGTCTGTTCATGCTAATGAAACACGCAGTGCTCCACGGCAGTTGGTGACGTGCTTTCAGGAAAGCAGACGTGAAGACTTTGGAGTTTTTTTCTGCAAAGTACATTATATGGAAATAAACATGGTCATAGGATGAAAGATGAACTCTGTCCCCTTTTTGACTTTAGTCAGTGTGAGGTATAGAAGCTTTATCTAGATTTAACGCTGCTTGGTAAGTTTCTGTAATAGTCTTCTGTGTGTGATACTCCTTTAATTGTTGTTGAAATGCAGGTAGCTGAGGAGGGTTTGTAGAATGATAGAAGAATGAAATCCTGAGAGGGGAAAATGCAAACTGATTAGAAAATGTTACTGTGCGTTGCAATGTTTCTGACTTCTGTGTTGTTTTAGTTGTGTGTGGATGGTAAATAAGCCATTAGTCTTTTAGCAGTACCTTTTGTGTAGCACCCAAGCTCCTGCCCAGATGAGAGAAGAAAACTTGCTGGTGAGGGAGAACCTTTTGAATGGAAATAAACTTATCAGTAGAATTTGACTAAATTTAGTTTTGAAAGAAGTCTTTAAATCTGTAGATGTAGTAATAAAAAAATAACTCTGGCTAAGGGTTCTAAATACACACGTACAGGTGGGTGCCCAGAGCCTGAACCAGACAGGACTGTTAGGGACCACAGCTCAGTCAGCAGCTCCTGACTTCCTGGAGATGAGTGTAATACACCAGTGACAGAATTGGTCAGCTTGGTTTAAATTAAACTGTTTCCTAGGACTGTGTTGTAGAGGATGTGTATGGAAGAAGGTGCAGAGAAAAGAAGTATTTGGATTTAAGAGACTCAAATGTGTGTTATTAAAAAACTTAGAGTGCAGACAGGATTAATAAGGAATTGTTTTAGCTATGTGTGGGTGTAACTGTGGCAGCTTTGCCAAATACAGAGAGTTGTCTTACAATTTAAAAAGTTAGTGTCATCTCAGGGCTCCTGCCACATTCATTAACCATTTGTTAGTACTGAACGTGCTCAACTCCATCTCAGATTTGCCATTTTTGGGGAGCATAAACTTCCCTTTAAGATATCTGGGATCTTTCTTTGACCTGCATTGACATTAATCCGAAGTTTGTTTGGAAGCGTGTTGTGTTAGTTATAAATATTTATAAGTATAAATATTATATGTTTGTTTCATATAGTATTGCAAATTTGTGCAGCTCGCTCATGAGGGAGAGGTTAAAACTAACACAGGAGGATTTGGGGAGGACTTCATATCTTTGTTTAACGGAGCAGAATAGTTTCTGGTCTTAACAGAATTTCTCTGTTTATTGAGCAAGGGCTGGGCTGAGGTCACTATAATAAACACTGAAAATTGAGCTAGCTTATTCTGACTCAAAAAGTAGTCTGTTGTGCAGATGTATTTACTAATGATAACAGGAAATGCTATCTGCTATGTTTAGGCACCTCTCTAGATGGTGCTTTATGCTGTGCCACCTGTTAGGGAATCTAGGGTACTAAGATTCTATAATATTCTGTATGTTATGAAAATAAAATATTTTGGATAGTTCTTCTAAAGACTAGATTTACAAGGCTTTGCTTGATGGGTAATTTGTTCAGCAGTATTCTGGCTTTTTATTTACTTAAATTTAAGGTCCGAAGACCCTGTAGCTTGGGTGTAGTTGATCAACTACATAAATTGGATAGGTCACCTACTCTGCCTCTCATATTTACTCACTAACTCTTAAAACCCTTGCCAAAAATCTGGAGATTATTACACACTCCTGTCTGCAACTTCTGCAACTTTTTTTTTTTTAGAGGCATCTGGTGGCATTTAGTGAATCAGTGCTTTAGGATACAGGGGAAAATCACTCATCTGAGTTTAATATTCCCAGAAACAACTTTGTAATGAATAAGTATAACCCTCATTTCATCCTGTACCAATTGTAGTGATTCCTCATTCATAGATTCTACATACTAGTCATTTCCGTTGATCTATAATGTTTTAGAGGAAAGGAGAGCAATGCATGTTACAGTTGAAGAGGATTGTTAATGCAGAGGGAGTTGACTGAGAGCCCATTGACAGTTTGATAGTGGTTTTACTTTTTTGATGCAGTGGTATGTTCTAGAAAGCAATCTGAGGGTAAAAGCTACTTTTGTAACAGAGGTACAATGTGAAAAAAAATCTTTATTTTCACTGACAGACTGGTTTATGACTGAGAATTTTGAAAATCATATGAATAAAGTTAGATATCAAAATGTTGATACAAGTATTAACCATAATTAATAACCATTTCCTTACTCTTGCCATGGCCTTGTACTCTCTTTCCTTGTGGTGATTTCTCAGCCTGTCCAACTTAAAACTCTAAATTTGCTGTAATTGAAGGAGTCCAAGTATCTGATCTCAGCCTCTATCTCAGTTTCACCACTTCATAGTGTAGTTCATCAGGCCAGATAGCTTAACCTCTCTTAGTTCTCACAAGGATCTTTTGGTAACTCCAGCTCAGTCTGTTCTTCTAGTTCATGCTTCAGACTTTTTTCTGTATAAGAGTAGGATCTACTCTGCCTGGAATTTCCTTTTCTCTCCATTGTTCTCAAACCACAGATGTCTGTGCTGTAGCAGCATGTGCGGCATGTGACAGGGACTTTTCTATGTTCTGTGTAGGAGCACTGCCTTATGGGCATTAAAGGAACTGTGCGTCGCAGTACAGATGGTGACTTCATCCATGCTAATGTTGACATTGACCTGATCATCACAGAAGAGCCTGAAATTGGCAACATAGAAAAACCTGTAGAGATCTTTCATATTATTGAGCATTTCTGCCTTGGACGACGACGCCTTCATCTTTTTGGAAGGGACAGTACAATTCGACCAGGTAGCTGTTATGTTTATTTTTGTCAAATAGTTAATGTTAATTTACTTTAATAACCTCTTCCATCATCTGAGGCCATTTATGGGTTCTGATGGAAGCTGAGACACCAACGGTTAATCCTAATACATGGTTCTCCTTGCATCAGCTGTATAACTGGGTATTTCTGCATATATCTGGATCAATTTCCCCCACCATGGGATTATGATAAGCCAGGTGAGCTTTCTTGGTGATGTCTCCATGGTGGAAATCTAGTCGGGAGTGAGAAAATCTACTGAATGGAGATATTGCCCAGGTTTCCTACCCTCCCATTCAGATAACTAACCAGCCCAGTGTTCAGCAGCAAGAGGGTCTGCAGCATCGTTTGACAGTTCTCCCAGCACTGGGAGATGTGTCAGCATCCGCGTGACTTCTGCTTTCGCTAATGTTCTGTCCCTCATGATCAAATAGCAAAAACTTTTGGTAGAACTAAAGATCTCACCTAATTCAAGTTTAAATGCCTTTTAAAAAGGGGAGAAGAAGAGGAGGATGACATTAAACTAGATGAGTTTACTGATCTGTTTTGCAGTGTGGTCCCAAAGGGGCAGAAAATGTTCTGGGAAAGGGTCTTGTGAAACCACACCTCGAATGTTCCCATAGCCATATGTAAATGAAAAAAAAAGGGGTGGGGGGTGGAAAGGAAAAAAAAAAAAGCCCTTAGAAATGTTGGACTGAAATCTTAACTTTTCGACAACTGTGACTTTCCTAGAGGTGACCTTTTTGTTCCGTTCAGTGTCTGTCCCCATCACCTGACTGTTCATTTACTGGGAAAAAGGCAATAATGAGTTTGAAGCATAAAGTGTGTTATTGCTGTTGTTGACTCTGGTTTTGTTCCATAGGCTGGCTGACCGTAGGACCCACCCTCACAAACAGCAATTTCAATGCAGAAACGTACTCTTCATACTTCACAGCTCCAAATTCCCACCTGACCGGCTGCACTGAAGAGATTGAGAGACTTCGGCCAAAGTCGCCACCACCCAAGTCCAAGTCTGACCGGGGAGGTGGTGCTCCGAGGGGAGGAGGAAGAGGTGGGACGTCAGCAGGCCGAGGAGAAAGGGGCAGAGAGAGGAACAGAACTAACTTTCGGGGTGAGAGGGGTGGCTTCAGAGGGGGACGAGGAGGTACCCATAGAGGAGGCTTCCCCACCCGCTGATGACTCTTAGGTAATTGCTTCCTACCCCACTCCTATGCCTCATCTCTGAATCTTTTTCTTACTCTTGTTTTTGCTAAAGTGAATTATTCTGGGGACTCAAGTTAGATGACTTTTTAAATTGTTTTTGGTGCAAGCAGTTACAGATAGTCTGCCTTCCAGTGAGCGGCTTGGCACGTCACCTCACCTGGCAGGCAGGATCCTGCCCCTGACAGCACCGAACTCAGCCTCCTGGCGGCTTCTGTTTGTCAAAGCAGAGAGCACCATCTGCTCAAACTATGGATAGGATTGAAGTGAAGATACTTGCTCTTCCCTTACAAAACTTGCAAGTTGTGGGCTTTTTTTTAACTGTTATTTTCTCCAAAACATGGATTTCTCTTCCTTCTTTGTAGGTCCAGGTTTGGACTGACTTGGATTAATATGATGGAATGGGCATGAAATGCAGTTCTGAATTGCATGGCCATAGCAGTCTTACTCTCTTATTCATGGAAGAAAAAGTGCTGTGTCTATATTGACACCTATTTTAACTTCTTTTAAACCAAGGAGCAAATTGAATAAATAGAATTCTATTTTTTCTTATTTGGTTTAAATTTCCCAAATTATTCCTGGGAATAGGGAACAAGTTTATTTTTCATTTGTTGTGTACATGCACTCACTTTTCATGTCTGTAGTGCAGAGAATGGTAATTCTGTGCAGTCGCGTGTTGTGCTTCATGGAAAGCAAGAAGTTGTGCGTTTATATGCAGTCCAGAACTTATACATTGCTCTGGATTGCTTGAGTGGGGATTTTCACCCAGTGTCTGTCTGTAACAGCCTTGTTCTTTGTAGGGATAAGCAGTTTTATTGCAGAGCAATTGCAATGTAAGCAGTAGGAAGACCTCGCTGGAGGTCGTATTGGAAATGTGAGGTGATGGTGTCAGAGTGAGTGCTTCCTGAACGGTGATCTCCTGGATAACGAGGGCACAGTAATTGACCTGAGTGTTTTGCTTTGCCTGTGGGCATTCCGCGCATGGGAAATAGATGGTTGGTGATCAGCTCCAGAGTGCAGTGTGAAAGGAAGGCGGGTTCGCTTTGGTATGTACTATATTTGCTTTTAGCAGAATGATGACTCTGAACTTCCTGGTCAGTACTTGGCAGACTGAACAAACCTGGCGGTTGAAGTCTCAGATTCTTCAGTGTAGGTTTTTGATCATTGGTTTTAAGTCTCATAATGTTTCTCTGTTGAAGCCTAGTTTTTAAATAACTGTCCTGTAAAGTAGTGGATGATTAAACTTGTTATCAAAGCTAATGCTGAAATACTTTTCTTAATATTTTGTGGGTTTGTTCTCCTTGAGGTTTTGGAATGACTTACTGTGGTAAAAGAGCAGGCAGTCCCTGTTCTTTTGGTGCATGAGATCTTAGAGCAGAAATTTTTGTAGGGTCTGGTCAACTTCAGAGCCTTGGTATTGTGCTTAGTAAGGGACTGCTCAAGTGAAATGAAACTCACCTGCTGCTTACAGGCTGATTCTTACTGCCTTGTGTTCCCACATGTGAAGAGTGACTGGATTTGGGGGAGGGGGTGTTCCAGTTCTCATTGACTGTCTGTGAAGTATGCTGAAGACTACTTGGAACAACATTTGATGGAAGTTGTATGCCACAGTAAGAAAACTTTTTTTCCTGATTTTGTGCTAATCATGTTCTTACTTAAAACGTGCACGGTGGAGACACTTAGCCTTAGGAAGGTGGTTTTTGTGCCGGTGACAAATCTTTTTTTTTTCCTCAATTAGTAGATGTTACCTCCCATTTCCCCCTTTCAATTGTATGTCCAGAGCTGATAGCTCAGTGCTTAGGCTACTCTTAACATAGCAGATTAGGCTACACTGAAAAGGAGACTCAAAAATAACCATTTGAGATGTGCATCTCTATTAGTTTGCAGAAGTTGGGGTGCTGCTCGAGACTTCAGTGATTTGGGAAGTTAACTGCACATGATTTTGTAAAAAAAAAATTCTACCAAAGAAATCCCTCTTGAGAAACCTACCTCTGCATGCTCAGTTCTTCCTGCAAAGCTGAAATGGCTGAAGGTAGTGTAAGAAAAAAACCAAAAACTACTGCTCCAGAGAGTGTCAGAACGTATCAACATGGATGGGCCAGCTTCACCAGGGAAGGGTTGTGTATGTGTTGTTAACAAGCACCTTACTTCTTTAATGGAGGCTAACGGACAAGCAAATGGAACTGTCTACACATCCTCTCTGAAGAAAGATACCTGCTGGTCATAGTCTGAAGGTGGTGTTTCAACAGTGATAGCTTGCCTACAAAGGTAAGACAGTGGTGTATGGGTGTGTATACCCTAATGCTTGGTGGTGGTGTGTATTTATGCCTGTGGAGATGATACTTAGAAAATACTGAGACACGATTCCCCACCTCTGCCCCATTATAAGTAAAAACATTTGGTCATTTGTTTAATCACTGTTGATCCGGACCATATCTAAAGAGACAGCTAGAGATGAAAAGCCTTTAATTTCATTACCGGTTGTCAGTTAATTTCTCAGTTGTAACACTTGAACAGAAGGAGGAGGAGAACACTTGTAATCAGTGAACTGATGAATATTTCATTTACCACCAGTGACTCAATTTGAGCATGTTATCCTTAAAGATAAAAAGCCTAACAAGCTGCTTCTTTTCCAATTTTATTAAATGTATAATGCCACCACTCTGATTCGCGATGCCTGTCTAGGTCTTGTGTCTTTCCATCCTGGAAGAGGCTCATAGTACTTTGACTATCTTAGACCTTACATGAAGTGAAGGATTTGACAATTGCACTGACAAGATACTTGGGATATCTTAGCATTTAGCTTCAAAGGGATTTTAAAACATCAGTTAACTGTAAATCATTGTGTGCAAATCCAGCCTTAAGCCTGAGAATTCGGCTTTCTGATCCTGCTGGTTGTAAGAGGTTGGTTGAAATGCTGGATGTGCTGTGTGGGTCAGCGGCCAATGCTCTCACGGTTTTTGAGGTTGTTCCCTGACACTGTATCATGAGCACGGGCTCATTGTGTATGAGCGTAGATATGGAATGCTTTGTTCAGTGGAGTGGAATTTAGGCTGCAAAAATAAAGAACAGTTTTGATCTGAGAATGGAAGTTAAATGGCTAAGATTAATTTTAGAATACTCAGATGTTCTAAAATACTTGGCATGGGATTGAAATATCCAGAATGCACTCTGGGAAAGAATAAACTGACAATTCAAGCACCTTACATTGAAACTATCTATAAGTCTCTGTTTTGTGACCATGGCTTTTTAAGGATATATTGGGTAACAGGAAGTGCTGGATAATGACCCCCCCTGTTCGTGTATATAGTAGAAAAAAAGATTTCTCCTTCCAGAATAAGTAAAGTTGGTGGCAACTGTATTGCGGTAGTAGAAATCACCCCAGTGGAATGTGATGAAGGTCAACTTCTTAATAATGTGGAAGAAAGCCTACTAACCCTTTTCGTAATAGGGTCAGTCCCATGGGTCAAAAAGCCAACAGTAGGCAGGTTCTGTGGTGAAGCATGAAGTAATTTTGAGTATCATTATTGTAGCAATTAAAAGGAAAAATAGAAGCCGAGCTACTGTAAATCTGAGCTGAGTATTACACTCCTGCTGTTCATGCTGGAGGCAAGAGTTGCATTTGTAATATGTCTGTTTGGTAACTGCTGATTGCTGTATCAATGCCTGGCTGTATCTTGGTGCTAGTTTAGCCATTATGATGTCTTAATGTTGGTAAAATTAACTGTGTGAAAGGCTGTCACTCTGATGAATTAGCTATGCAAGTATGAATAGCTTTGTCCTACTACAGCTTTGTTCTGAATAGCAGCTCGGTGCCTGCAGTCCTGCTCACCATAGGCTTTGCCACTACACAGGTAAGCAATGCGTGTAGGCTTTGCTCCAGAATCCTAGCTGTGAAACAGGCTACCCTAAAGCCAGGCGGTGCTTGCGGGGCACTGACCAGGCAGCAGATGCACGTGGTTGTGGTGCAGATATGAGCTGGCCATTGGCAAACTGGATGGAATAAGGTAAGGAAATGGGTTTGGAGCAAGCGTGGCTGAGGCAGGAGCTGGCTGTGGGAGCAGCTCACAGTTTTCCTACTTCTGAGGAGAAACTCTCATTCATTGCAGCTGACCTGAACTTTGTTCAGCAGCAGAGCACAAATGTTTCCCTAATTACACTGCCTCACTGTGTGGGAACTGCTACAGCTTCCCCTTTCCTGACTCACTTGATAGGTGATTTTTCTAAAATTACTGACTTGCTGTAATGTAACTTACTGACTTAGAAAAGTTAGTACATGAAAGAATAAACACACATGTTGTGATTATATTTAATAATTGTTTATGTCTTTACACATGGAGTTGCTGGTGTCATTTTACAAAGTACAGGGATTTGGAATGGCAACAAGTAACTTTTTGCAAGGTAACACGCCTTCAGCTAAAAAGTGCTCCTCTTGGCAGCTGAATTCAGTCCAAGGATCTTTTTGTGATATATCCACTTCGTGTAAGAGTTCTCAGTCAATGCACAAGGATACAACTGTTTTGATAAGTTGTCAAACTAAAAAATATGCATCTTGACTGCTTACCTTTGATATGAAAATTATTAACACTAATTAGCAACACTAGCGTGTTTAAAGGCACTTCTTTTTTCCATGAGGCCCAAGTCTTATCCTTATGTTTCAGGGTTTTTTGCTTTCTTTGAAACACTGATTTTTTTGTAACAATAGTTTTTCAAGTTTGGAAAAGTTCAAGCCTCATGTGCAGAGGCCTTGGTCCTAAAGATACAGCCTGATGAAGTATCTCCAGTAAACACCTCTTCCAAAGACTCTGGCTTAAATTCTGCCTTAAATATTGATAATAGCAGAGGCTTATTTTTGAAGGCAGTGACTGTTGAATACATCAGTCATGTGAGAGGAATCAAGCGAGTCACTGGAATAGAACTGGTGTTAAACAAGAGGCTTTCTTTTCATAGCACCACAAATGACCTTTGGTTAATGTGGCAACTGTCTTAGGGTTGACCTGACAATTAAATTTTGAGGGATGCATGTTTATCTAAGTTGTATTGGGAATATTCCAGTTAGCAAATGTACTAAGTAAAACCTGCCATGTTCAGTTTTGAAAATGTAATTAAATAGTGTGGTAAATTAATTGCTGCCCTAAAGAACAGAGAATTGTGCCATAATAGTGTGGCATTATCTGCCAAACTTAGAATAAGGATTGTCTGATCACTGTTCTTCCTGTGGTCCATTGTTGTTCAGCTTACCCAAGTCCAGTTATAAAGTGAGACATTTTTGTGTCCTGGATAAGCCCAGGTGTGGAAGGTTACTCAGAGCTCTGCTTTTGTAGAAAGTAATACTTGTCCCTTCCAGGAAAAAGGGGATTATTTTTGAGAGATTAGCTTTACATTAAGGACTATGAAGTACTCACCTTGAACTACATGATTACAGCAAATCTGATTCAACTGTATGCCCTCACTTCAAACAAACCGTGTTTTGGGTTTTTTTTCCCCTCTTCTCTGTAGATTTTTAGCATCTTTCCTGGCTCTCAAACAACTTATGGAATAGCAAAGGAATAATTAAAGAGTTTTCTAAATTATATTTTTCTATTTGGAAATGCATACAATATGCTCTTAAGCATTGCCAGTTTGGGATCTGGCAGTTAACTTAAAGAGTCGAGACTCCCAGAGCAATAGTACCTGAGTGCAGAACTTCCTATTCTACAGCTTAATAAGTAAACTAAACACTCAGTGAGAGATCGTGTGAAATGAAACTGTACAAAAAGAGCACAGAAAATGTTCACAAAAGCACAGCAGAATGTCCAGGTATGGTGAAGCTGTGGGCCAGCCTTCAGGCACCAAGGACTGTCCCTCTTGCAAAATCAAAAAGCAAGTGACAAATTATACTTGTGTTTCCTTAACTGAGCAGCTGGCAGATCTCTCTGTGAACACAGCATAGGAAATCCACGTAAGAAGCTCCTCCATAAATACTCTTGTCTTCTATTAGAAGCTGTCGGAAAAGCATCTCTGGCTGCTCCCGTTGTTTCACTATAATCAGCTGAAAAGATGAGATACATACATTGAGGATACAAATGGCAGTACTGTTTTCCTGGATCTGTTTACTATATGCTGTTGAGGGGGGAAAGAAACCCCAAACAAATAAATCTCCACATTTCAGTAGCTGCATTTATGAACACAGGAAGGAGAGACTAGTGTGAATTAAGGTTTGCAGAATAAAATGGTGACCTTTAGACTTGACTACCTCTGAAAATCTCTTTTGAGTGAGAATTAAGCACAGTTGAGATGCTTGTGCCTAAAATGCATGCTGGAACTCACTGGCATACAGGGAAGTTCATGATATGCAAAACCGTTTACAGCTACCAATAAGTTTTATCAAAGTTGTGTTCTTTTGAAGAGGCATGAGGAATGAGCTGAGGCAGAGAGAAGTCTTACCTTCATAGTGTAGGGCCTTTGGTTCTGGATATGCTCCAGCACTGACTTAAGTTTCTGAGAAAATGGATTGTCCAGGTCAGGCAGTAATGTCTATCAGAATGAAAGTAGGGCAGGTTGTTATATTGCAGTCCCATCTCTTAAGAATTCATACAAGACTAGCTGTTGATATTTATGATACTAGTTACTGCAGATTTCATTCCAAACTGGGCAATGCCATCTCCTTTGCAAAAATATGGCTCATCCGTCTCATCTTAAAGACTCATCCGTCTAAGCCATTTTTCATTTTTAAATAATCACTATATGAAAATTAATTACCAGGAGAAACTTGAACTGTTGCGAAGTGTTTTGTTCCAATTTTAGCAATCCACATTCAACAGGACTTTATAACAGTAAAAGTTTAACAAGGTTTAAAAATGTTGTGAAAGCTTATTCAAGTTTATGTATTACTTCTGGTGTCTTAACACCTGCTGGTCACCTGTTTCTGCTTTTAGCTGAATGGTGAAAGCCTGCCTCACTTGTTTCTCTGAATAGTAGTCTGCTCTTTCTTACTAAATCATAAATTCTGAGAAAGGGACTAGTCTCCATGTACTCACAGCCTCGGTGTTGATGTGTGCAAAGGATGGCACGTTGAACAGCCCTTGGATGAGCTCTGGGGGCACGCTGACTCCCAGCCACAGGAACAGACTCAGGCCGTTGGCCAGGATGAAGACCCCTCCTTCAGAGAGACGTTCCTCAGAGCAGCGGACTGCAGCTGGGATGGTGTCACTCTTCAGATCCAGGCTGTGCTGTGGGACAGAAATACACAAGGGTTGTGGACTTGGTGATATCAAGGTGACTAAACCTCTGATTAGATCCTGAAAAGTAACTATTAAGAGGTTTAGTACATTTTTATGGTTCCTTTCCCAATTAGGGGAAATTAGAAATCAAACGTCTTTCAGTTACTGCGTGTAAAGGAAGACCTGCCACAAGCGGAGAGACTTTTGCTCACCTGCACTGATCTTTAGCAAAGCTGGCATCTTTCACTAGCCTGGGCAAAAACCTTGTTAAAAGTACTGTGAGACTCTTAGAGGATGCTGATGTCAATGATTGATTATGTTACTTCCCCATTTTCCATTAAATGAGGTTCTGCTCTCCCTCCTCAATTTAGTTCAGCTGGCAACTACATCCCAGTAAAAGCATAACCCAGCTTGGCAGTGTAACACTTGCCCACAGACAGAATCTTTTCTGCGTCTGCACAATTATAAAATCACAGCTTACTGAAAACACTTTTACTGAAAAGCAAGGGATGTGCAAACAACATACTTACAATGGGCAGAAGCAGGGGATAGAAAAACAGCTGTGTGTCAGCCACCCCCATGGACATGACGAGCTGTCGATGGTAAGCTCTCTCATCAGTTGGAATTTCTGGTCTGCCAACTAGCACGCAGCTCTTCAACAGAGAGTTCATGTAAACTGGCAACACCTTCATTGCATCCGGAAGGATGAGCTGAGAGGCAAAGCAAGCTTGTTATTTAGTATGTCCTATGTGCTGGGGAATGAGAATTGGACTTTCAGACAAATAAACCACTGCTTGTTTTCTTTGCTTAAAGAAAACAAACCTAGAAAAACTTTTTTATATGTGTTATTTCAAACCTATGCTATGGTACGTAAAAGCCTTAGTCTTTCTCTAAGTTGAATTGCCAGGATATAAGGGTGAATAGCTTAAAAGGAAACAACTGCTGCTTTTACTGGAACACTGAATTTTAAGTCATATAATTAGGATGTGCTAATAATTCTAATCTATACGTTACATTCAAGAAGAAGAAAGAATTGGAAAATGTAGTTTAAAGGAGGTCAAAAGAACTGATCAAAATCAAATGCCTCCAGCACTGCCAAGAGTCCTTTGGCCTTCCTGTTAACTTCAGCATTCATGTGCAAAATTGACAATTGTTCAAAGAAGCGTCAGGAAGCCAACCATTCCTGGTATCCTTTGAAGCATATTTTCAGACTTGCAAGAAAAATAAAAGTTAAATTCAAATGCTTACAGGATTTGAATTAGTTCAGCCATCTTTGGGTGTTTGAAATGGAAAAAGACTTTTGTCAGAAACAGTTGCTGAAAGGACTTGAAAACACCGTCCTGTTAGTTCAGTTAGGCCTCCCCAAATGTTCTGAATATATAAAAGAATGGGCTGAAAAATAATAGAGATGTCTTAAGTTTAGAGAATTTTCAAGTGGCATGGAATATAAGTAATCAGGTTGCTACAGCTTCTTACTACCCTTCGGTAAATAAAGGAGCTAATATTACCTGAATCACCATGGATTTTATTTTTTTGGCCCCAGCTAGAGATTAGGCATTTATCACTCCAGCATGATTTAGAGACCTACATGCAAATTCAGATTGTTTACCCAGATAGATCCAATGTTGTTGTCATTTTTTGACAATAACAGTCTTATTTGTCAAAAATTAGGATACTAAAATCTTTACCAGTGCAAGAAGAAAGAAAGAAAGCTTTGTGAATCACTGCATAATTCCAGCAGGAAGAAAAAGGCTGTCTAAGCTCCTTTGTGTGACTATGACCATCAGTTTCCTCAATGGTGTTGCCATTTGTTCCAGAACAACAGCTTCTGTGTGTTGTAATTGCTACCCTCGAATCCCACCTGTCATTAATTGTATTTGAAAGAAAAGGAAAAGTCTGTCCTGAAATTTTCCTTTCTGATGTTGCAGCAGTGGTCGTTTATCTGCTTGGAAGCCTGGCTGAGGGAGGGTCCGAGTTGGGATGGGTTTTACCTGGCTTACTGCTGACGGGTTGGCACAGTTCTTCCGGTAACACGCCAGCATGTGAGCCGTCTGATTCACCAGGATCTCTCTGACTGTCTTCAGGGGTTGGCTTAGAATGGCTTTAAAAGCTACAAATAGAGAACAAGAGTTGCTAAAGATGGACACATACTTTTAAAGTATCTGTATACTGCTAGCTTCTGATTTTACTAACCTTAGGACTATGGCTGATTTTTAGCCTCTTCTGCAGCATCGTGGAGGATGTGATTTGTCTTTGCCAAAAAAACCCACCCAAACACAACCGCAAACCCCAACGCTATGATAGGATGTGCATCTCCACTACTGTGCCTATACATTTTGTGCATGACATGATTCTAGCTGTCTTCCCAAGCATTACTTCTATGGCATTATGTCTAAAATATGTTATTTGTCTTTTCAGTTTTATAATACTTCAGGAGTTGCTCGGGCTTGGAGCAGCAAGTTACAAAACATTACTTCCCACTAGGAAAACTTTCCCACTTCAACTCCCTCTCCTTCCCCTCCCTCTACTCCAAAGAAATAAAGGAAACAAAATTGGTCTGTTCTAACTTTACCTGACTTGGCAAAGAAGTTGATAAGTGCATCAGTCTCACAAGTCTTGTAGATGTCAGCTAATTGGGAGCTACAATTTAAACCTATATTGTGTATGCGAAGTCTTCTTTGCCCACTTATTGATGTGTAAAGGACAGCACACTGCAACAGAAGAGCAAATTATAATTTTTACTTTAAACCAAAAAGCTTTCGTCATGGAAGAGCAACCTACTTTGTGCATAAAAGGGACAGAATTTCTTCTGAAGACAGCCTAGTGCTGCTTCAGTGCTCCATGGGACTGACACACCTGTATTTTTTTATGGAAGTATATTAGACATTATAAAAGTCACTAAAATTAAAATTATTTTAAAAAATAGTATGACTGATTGAAAGGCTTGTGCTCTCATTTGCTACACACTGATTGTAAATTGGTAAGTCATACATTGTAATTGTGTAATACTTGAACAGCTCAAACAAACATACCCTACAAAAGATGAGAAGTTTGCTAGGAAGTACTCTACTCTGCCCATCACATTATCTCTTGGCAAAATACAACACAGAAAAACTTCCTAATCTTGAAAAGCCGAGTGGTTCTTTTTACATGAATAAGATGCTTAACGAAGTGAAACGAGAGGTCCTGCTAACACCTGTATCCTGCCCCACCATAGGCTCAGATATTAGAGGGGGTAATTTAAGAACTTGCTTATGACTCCAATTCTGTTTCAATATAATATGTGATCCAAAGCCTGCAGGGAAACACAGACTCCAGGTTACTGTAGTCTGCCTTGCATTAGGTCTTCCACAAGTATCTTATACAAAAGATCTACAAATGCAACATCCACATGGCATATACATCCCTGTTACTGCTGCACCGTGTCTCTGGAAGTGCCTTCAGCTGTACCAAACAGATGTTTCCCAGTGCTGTGTATCATATGAAATGTATTTATAGGGGCAAGCTAAAAGCCAAGCAGAACAGAAACAAAAGTTCAGATAATTCCATGGCTTAAGTTTAAAATGTTGCAGGCTGTAACATTTTCTGTCGTTAAACAAGAAAAAAGGTCATGATTAAACATGCAGCCTAATAAACAACATCCTCCCATTATCTGATGACGGGTGGGATACTCCCTAACAAAAGATGTGTTGGCAGTTTAGGCAGACACATATCAATTATTGCCTAAGTGGCATTTCCAGGAACCGTTACTGACATCCCCTGTTGCAGGAAGCAAAGATTTAACTAGCTTTGGAACAGCCTGACATTTTCAAGGTAATCTGCATGCCAAGAGCCTGATGGCGCAGGGCAGCCAGCTGAGAACTTGCGAGTGAGAACTTTCATTGCACGGGTACCACTGTTGGTGGGTCTTGAGCAGTCTGCAGGGTTGGCAGCGATCTGCTCTACAGCAGAGATGTCACAAGGAGTGCCACAGAAATAACAGCTTCCATACAAGAAGTAATGAATCTTGTACTCTAAACAAACTTATTTAGTAAAATGAAAAAAATAAAATAGCTGACAAGGTCTGAGTGTTTAGAAAGCAGGTTGGTATCCCTGAATAGAACATGCAGTATGGTAGGTGAACACACCAATTGTCACAAGGCACATTCCTACCTTCATGCCTAACTCCTTCCCAGATGTAAGCTTGTGCTTTTGAGGTAAGCTGCAACTCTGGCTAGTTAATTAAAACCTTATTATGTCACCAGAGTCTGTGCAAGCTGTGCCTTGCTCCCACCAGTCCTACACCATAACTTTTTTTCTGTTATGGCTGCAGAAGTTCTTGTTCATAATTTTATAAAATGTCATTTAATTAAGGGCTTGGTATTTTTTTTACCTGAATTAAGGCTCCACTGTCTTCATTCAGTTTGTCATCATGTTTGAACTCCACTGTCACTGCCTTGTCACAGTCAACTGCTGCCATCTCTACATCCGTGGTGTTGTTCATGTAAATAGCACCAAAGAAGTCCGTAGCCCTGAAGCCTACAGCCAGAGTGAAACAAAAAACCATCCTTTTATTTAAAAGTTGCAAATAGATTTGACATTATTTGGTGACTTTGTTTTTATTATCAGTCAATTTTGCTTACTGAAACAGAAACCATTTTTCCCCTAATTTTTTGACAGTTGAGTGGAAGGGAAAAGCTGATGCCACACGGTGACTCTGAGACCCCCCCCCCCAGAACCTTCTGCACTGTTGACTCGGCCCCTTTGGGTGTGTGTGTTTCTCAAATACTTCCATTTGAGGTAATAATGAGTGCTTGAAAGTGGACACAGTAATTTAATTTGAAGTATTTAGAAAATGAAGGAACCTGTAGTGTCCAGCAGCAATGCTTTTTTTTGTACTAGTTACTTGCAATCCTAATGCATGTAGAATGGTCAGAAGCCTTACTCATATTTGAAAATCAATGATTATGGAGACGTATACAGGAAGGACATATTCAAGCATTTTATCAGTTTATGCAATTACTTTTCAAGAGGTAAATAATGAAGTTAAAGCATTTAGCCTGATGTTACAAGTGACTGGTACAGTGCTAGAGTATTTAAAATTATATATTGTCATAGATATTCATGTTTATTTTCATTCCCAACAGGTACCATTACCTGTACTTGTCCGAATCCTCATTATTGCATCAAATCCGGTCTTTTTTTCTATGTCCTTCCGGAGGTCAGCTAAGAACTGTAGGCTGTCAGAACTGAGCTAGAAACGCAAAGCAAAAGCAAAAGCTGCAGTTCACCACCGGGTGGCAGCAAAATAGCAGAAACCCAGCCCTCTCCCCCTCCCCAACAGCAAATCCATGTCCACATGTAACATCGCTCTTTTCCTTTAAAAAGAGATTAAAAGTGTTGATTGTTGTTTTGTTAACAGAAACATAGATATGCAAGCATCCATCAATTCATCACTAAGCGGGGACATCCACAATTTCTATTCAATCAAATGATCTCCAGTAACATCCATTGTCGCACTTCACCTTGCAGCCTAGCCAGGATTTTATGGCACAGCCATCAGAATTACAAGCGTAGCCTTGCTGACGTCACAAAAAAATGCTTTTACAGGTCAGCTCCTGACACAGAGAAAGCTCCCTACTCTCCATAGAGATTCTCATGAAATTTTAAACAAGTGTTACGGCTTTTTGGGGGGTCTTTTATCATAAGCATTTTTATCTGTACATACAGGAGTAACTGACTTTGCTGCTCAGATGCCAGCATGTTTAAGTAGATTTAAAAAACTAACCAGCCTGATCTGTAATTTTTAAGTTTGAATTTTATGCCCTGAAGCTTATAAGTAAGTTTTCTAGAGTCACTCTATTTTTATGTTAAATGTCAAACCGCACTTTGAAATGACAAAGAAAACAACAAACCCTCAGGTGCTACTATCTGAAAGGTTGGAAACCTGCACCACTTACCTGGAAATTGTTGTACTTGTACAATGTTCCTCCAGTGTACATTGTGACAAGACCCATGGAGGCCACGTCCACGTACTGATTTGGGAAGAGGAACAAATTCACGCAGCAGCCGTTAGCCACACAATCCCTGGCTAAGGCCTCATAAGAATTCACCTGAGGCTGGAAGAGTGTCTGCACAGAATTAAAAAATACAAGTGTCAGAACATTAGATGCTGCTGGTAGCCAACCACAGTCCAAATGCCCACTTGAAGAAAGAAAGACAAAGTGGAAGTTTTAAGAGAGGCATGAATTCGATTAAAAACACGTTGCCCCTGCCCATACATTCCAAGGATACTTGTATGCAGGGAAACAACTCGGTATGTTCTTAGAGAACAAACAGGCAGGTAGCAAAGGTTCTTGATGGGGAGGATTATTTGCAGCTGGTGGATTTCCTTTATCAATGGGAATGGCAGCTCTGCCACAGTTTGACTTTGGTGTTCCTGTAGGGCCAATACCAACATACCAACACAAGCAGTGCACAGCGCAAATGGTAATATGATATAATTAACAAGTGCAACTTTGTAAAATAAAATAAATGAAAAAAGACCAAGGCTCTATTAGAGAAATTCAGTATAACAGCAGTCCCTTGTTAACTCAGAGGAGAAAATACCTTTTCTTTATCTGTGTTGAGTAGTTTTTTGTCATCTCTGTTTCTCAGCTTCCCTGGCGCTTCCGCAGTTGGCAGTGAGGAATGGAAGATAAACAATTTCCCAGCACATTCTGCAGCCTGTTTCAAAGACACCGTATTGGCATATTTATTACTGCTAAGACAAAAAAGCCTACTTTTCATACATTGTGGTACCTCAAAGAACCATGTAAACTTCCTGCAAGTTCTTCAGAGCTAAATAATTCATTTAGAAACTCAAAACTTGATTGAAATAAGTCCTGAAACAAACTGTGAATTTTATGTCAGTAAATAACTTCAGTCTAGCACACAGATATGTTGTCTGATGCCTTGTTACAGTAATTTCTACACAGGAATCTAAAATCTTGATAGGCAAAACTAGGAGTACCTCTCTTGGAGACTCAGCAATTGGATACAAGCTTTATGCAACATGCAACAAGTATCAAACGTATGAATACTAAATTGGATAAAATTAAAAGGAAATGTAACAGAAAAAAAATTTCAGTTTAGGCGCACTAGTGTACACTACATTTTTACAGATGAGCAATGATTACATTCCTGTACTAGACTCCACATTCAAATCTACACTAAAATGCAGGAGTATCAAAACTTGTGATGGACATTTCCTCCTGCCACTAAGAAATAAAGTAACTGCCAGTCTTATTCAAGTTTTCTGTTCTTATTTAGAACTCTAATGAGAACATGATATTTACTGAGATGACAAACCACTGACAGAAAACCCTGAATTCCAAATAAAAGAGTAACAACAGTAGCAGTACCATAGGCATCTTTGTACTGTTAACAAGCTTTTCCAGAAAAATTTAGAAAATCCATTTTGTCGCTCACTCTTACTACTGAGACAGCTCATGGGAATGAATAGAACAGAACAGAGTACTCCAGTTGGAAGGGATCTGCAGTGATCATCTAGTCCAACTGTCTGCCCACTTCAGGGCTGACCAAAAGTTAAAGCAAAGTGAAATGGAAACTGACTAGCAATTCTGAGGTCCTCAGGTACTGAAAAAGTTGGGTGATAGTAAAGGGAAGGAAAGGGGAAAGAGGGATTTGTCCTTTTTCTGCTCCAGTCTTAACCGCATGTCCAGGTTAAAACTGCAATAGCCAAGACTGCAGACACAAATCAGCTTTGGTACTCTTTCTCTTCCAGATCTTAAGATGTTCACAAGATAAAGGTATTCCACATTTCAAAATAAGCTGTGGCATTCTTTTGGGAAAACTAGAAATTTCTTTGCTATGTCAGAAACGCAACCAAGGAGAGTATCTTACTTTTAAAAGAGCTGAAATTTCACCCCTAATATTTCAAGTATAGTTATCCTCAATCACAAATGCCCATTTCTTCAATTCCTTTTAAGAAGCATTCTGCTGAAGACTGAAATACCTGTTTGTCATGATACACATCGGGAATTACTGACACTGCTTTTGACAAATTTTCTAAAATGTATATATATTATTTCTAAAAATGTATTAAAATCAATCTCAAATAGGAACACCATCCATTTTAGTGTTTTTAGACAAGAATTGTTTCCTTGAGCACATGTATATGCATATTAATAATTCACTGTGAAAATCCTTACAAATTATAACTTTAAAATACTGAGCTAAATAAAGAGCTTAATTAAGAGCTGCTTTATTTTATAGCCAACATCAAAAGAAACTCACAATTTGGCCCTTTTAGGTTTGCTTTGTAGAAGTCAGGTATTAGGGAAGAGCATTCTGATAGAAGTGGTAACCAAACGTATGTTTTACACACGTACCTTCTGGCAGTATGAATAAATAACAAGAAAACAGCTATTCAAGAAACAGATTTGATAACTGTTGTGTATTTTCAGTTCAAAAAATTTATCTACTCAAAGTTCATGCTTTACTTATACACAGATCACAGATAAATCAACTACTTTAAAACACCACTGGCTGTTTTCTGCCCCTACAAATCTTGTGGTGAACCATGGTGGTGTTCTTTTAACTGGCAGTGCTCCACGGAAATGTCAGCACTTTAGGGGATGTCCCAGACATACAGAAAGCAATAGGAGATGCATCTTGACCTGTGGATTCATTTCCATCTGTATTCAAGCTGTGCAGAAACCCTCCAACTCCGCACCCAATTCAGTCATAAATACTCAGAAATATCTCATTTTGCACAAGAAGTCAGCAGAAGTGGGAGAACAGGCAGGGTAAAACCGTATCTTATACTGACCCCTTTCCAGCCCTTCACATGTGCGAGGACCGGATGTCTGTGCAAACATCCAGAGTATGTATTAGTTCTGCTGCAGTAACTAAACACTTTTTTATTTCTCTCAAATGCTGAACAAGAAACCCACTCCTGCTCCTCATCTCCTAAACATCCATTCTATGTGGAATAGCCTCTAGGGACTGGTTTCCCTCAATAAGCAACATCTGGAAACAGATGGTATGCTTGTCGGTGCTCTCATTTTGACTAAAGCAGTTCAAACGTACTGTTAGAACAACAGAACATTAGTGCTGGAAACAATCAGCGACTTTTTTTTTTATTTCCCATAGTGATTTGTAGGAGGACTTAGGATTGGCTTTTAACAAAGGGAATTTCTGCAGCTTATCAAGTCTTATTCTCATTAAAGAGCTGTTTCTCTTACAGAGAGGAACATTCTGACCTTCAGAGCCTCCATGCCAGCCTGGATAACAGGAGCAAAGATGGTCTCACTCTCGTTAGTGTCTGCAAACATCTCTGGAATCTGGTCCAACAAGCTATGAAAGACAAAAGGATCAGTGCCTCAAGTTAGCAATTTCTGATACTCCCCAACCATACCTTGTAACATACCAAGTCTTCACACAGGAAGATGTTTTCCATGCAAATTTATATTTAAAACAATATGAATTCTGATTGCTTAATTTCTTAGGATTCCAGACAAAATAAAGTATGAATTTTTAAATTCTATGAGATGCATTATTTCAAAGCTGGTAACATAAAGAAACATGCAATAAATAAAAAACAGCTAAAAAATAACAAGTAGTAGTGTGTTGTAAGGACTTAAGAGTCCTTGCATCACATCCACATGTGCATCATAGACAGCGCAGGACGAAAAACATGCCAAGTGGCACACTGCCACAACTCCCCTCCCATTTTTGAAGTGGCACAGCTGAAGATGCATGCTTTACACCTGGCCTAAACATGCTTTCAAATTCAGCACTGGGGGTTTGTAGATACTGCTTTCTCTTTGCCTCAGAGGTGGAAATATATGACTTGAAGCAGCTGCTGGCTTCTAAAGTATTTCAGTAAATACATGCACCCCCCCAAAACCCAACAACACAACTGACTAAAAGGCATAATGCATATCATAAGCATTCGGGTCTTATTCACATATGGAACAATTATACTTTACTTGATAACAACAGATCGTGATTCCTGAAAGTTAACAAGGAAACCATCCAGCAAAGGAACAAAAACTTCTCCAACATCTGAGACCACCATCATCTGAGGCTGAGCTAAGCTGCTTTTCACATTAAAGAAGTGGAGGACCTTGTTGTAAGTGACAAAACCAACTCGAATTGCTGAGGATTCTTCTTGCTCTTCTCTGTAAGAAAAACAAAAACAACTGGTTATCGTTCTGAGATTCTGACCTTGCAATAAAAGCACTCCTTTGAAATACAAGGCCGCCTTCCAATCACTATCTGTACTGAGAGCAACAAAGCAAACCACGGCCAAGCAGATATAATGGCTTCAATCTTTGCCTTAGGTCAAATTAAAACATCCTGATAAAATTAACTGCTGTCCTATTTATTTAAAAAAAAAAAATACATTTATGTCAACCCTATCAACTGTGCATCCCATCCAAGCAGTCAAAAGTCCCTAAGAAGAAGAATAAAACATGTTGTCCTCAAAACATGGAAAACAGAGAACAGGACAATTAGTTACAAGATACAATCAGAAAATCAGCTTTATTTAGAATACATTGTTGCCCAGCAAGAATAGTAACTAGGGCTGAATAACATCTGGTGACTTGGTGGATCAACTGCTTCAGCAGGGCTGCTTTTAAGCAGCAACAGCTCTTGGATCCTCCATAGCTATGTATCATGCAGGAAAGGCACTGTCGAAATTGCTCATTATTGCTGGTGAGTTCCCAGCCCAACCGAAGCTGGGGATCTGCTGCTGTGAGCTACACCTGCAGGAACCCTGCAGGCAGCAGGCTCAGCCTCTTTTTCTGGAGGTAACTCCTCTAACCAGTAGCCCACCGTGCCACTAGTAGCAGCGTTATTCATAGTACTAGACTCCTACCAGGTTTGCAGTCCTAAGTTTAGAGAGCTTTTCTGTAAAAGGCAATCCTATTCAAAAAATTGGTCTTAATTACTAATAAAACAGCACCTTCTCATGGCAGGAGGGAGTTCCTCTTGTACATGACAAACCAAGTCTACAGTACAAAACACACCAGGTAAGAAGTCTGTGATACCTGCAGTTATTATGGGTCAGCCCATACGCTCCGTACAGCAATATTAAACATTTAAGAAGCCTACTTATTACAGTGAGATGTCAGAAAACCAGCTAATACTGAGCCTATAGTCTAATACTTTTGCATGTTTAAGAGGAAAGAGTTGCATATTCAAAGTATTGAAACTTGGAAATCTTCATTAAATTCCCAACTATGCCCCTGATTTCATTTATGACCTGAGAGGAATTATTTAATTTCACTGTGTGTCAGTTTCAATTTGTAAAAGGGGAACAGCAAGAATTATTGTTTAATCTCACCAGGATATAGAATTATATACCACAAAGTCCTTTGAGACTGCAGCAATAGGAACCACAGAAATAGCTGAGCTGATTTGATTTTCTTTTGTTTATAGAAGAAGTCACTCACAGAAGGTTATGATTGTAAAAAATTTAACACAAATATGCTAATCGACAAACAGGACACCATAATGTGCACAGACCCATACAGATATTACTATCATGCCAGAGGAATTTAATAACAGAGCCCTAGCATAGTATTTCCAATTAGTAGGCACTTAGAGCAAAAAAAAAAAAAAAAAAAATTATTTATTCTTTACTCTAACCTCTGAAGAAACAAGGGAGTGTTAACAGTCATCCTGAGCTGCCACCACAGTAAAGCAGCCAGGGAGAAAGGGGCTACTTTGATCTAAACCAAATCAATATTCTACATTTAATGCGCTCCATAAAAGAGCATTTTAAATAATTCCTCCAAGATACTCTAACTCAAACAGATGCATCATTTCTGAATGTAAATTTCTAACCATTCCCAGCACTCAGCCACTACTATGTTCTTAGTAACGTGATTAACAGGGAGCATTCAGGAGCTTGATGAGGACAAGGTATTACTAACTTTCTGCATATACCGCACTTTCCTACTTCAAAGAGAAATACCCACATCACCCTAGCAGTCCCAAAGTTGTTACACAGCAGGTACTGGGGACAATTTTTTCAGGTACTACTCTTACCTGTGGCAGTCTGTACTGCCACATTTCATACAATTTCTTCTATCCCTGTTCTAAAGATTAGCTGTAAATGTAGCAGCCAATTGCCTGCGTAGCTCACACACTAGTTAGTTCTTTTTAAAGTTTCAGAATAAGACATCTGGATCATATGTACAGAAATGCATTTGCACAACTAGTTAGCCTGATTTTCTGAGCTCATAGGCACAATTTCTATAAACACATTTCTCTGTATTTCTCTAAATACACAGTCAAGGGGTTCTGGTTTGGAACACCCAAGTTTGAAAATGACTGCTCTAAAATTTCAAGCAAGCAAATAACGTGTTTTCTAATGTGCTGCAAGTCTACAAAAGTACAAAGCTCTTAACAGTAGGTTGTGAGCCACCCACCTAAATTCTTTCTTTGCTACCTCTAACTTGTCACTTCGCAGCCACTTTCCCAGGCTTAGCTGGCACTGGGCTTTACACCAATGGCCTTTTTGTTACAGGGATTGCTTTGCCCTTAAGGATCGGAGCACGGGTGAATTCCAGCATAGAGCTTTCACCTCATGTGGTAACAGCAGAATATTTTTGCAGGTGTCTTTCCCCAGCAACAGAAAATGAACACACAGTGACCTTTATGTCTCAGCTCCAAAATAAAAGTTTCACCACAAATTTTGGTGGAATGCCTTTTTTTTTTAATTAGTATCATTTAAAGATAACAGATGACACTCTGAAGAAACTGAAAGGCCTACCCTTTATTATTTTATTGGTTTTTTCAGTGGACAGGAAAACTTTGGCCCTGGAAACAAATTATTTAGCAGCAGATCTCTGCAGAGTGCTGGTGAGGAGAATAATTAATATGCCTTTTTTGTGATGTAGATACACTTGCTTTCATTTTTCCTCAGCTTTCAAGCCTAGGTGTTTTTAAACTGCCAACTGCTTTTTGTTACTACACTCATGCCTTTTATTATCTTCAGAGTCATGACCAATCCTGATGGAAAGCTCTGAGATATGTTCAGGATAATATCAAACACTTGTGTCTCCAGTGTAATCTTCAATGACAAAGTACTCGAGAGACGCCTTACATGGGCATCTGACAAACCAGCCCCCCCACCCTGGACTGGAATTTCTTTCATGCACAGAGATCCCAGAAGGACACATTATAAAAGATTTTTAACATATCCCAGATTATCTCAAGGATCTTGTCTCTCACCCTTCCCACTTTGCTCTCTCCATTTCTGAAGTCCGTTTTCCCTCTGCAAGCATCATTATTTGAAATGCATTTTTTTGCTGTATGTTCTTCAATGCTTTCATGTGCCTTAGCTGAGAAACGTCTTGGCTAGTTAACTCCTCAGTCTGACTTTCACTGCTCTCATTTAACTATATGGCTCCATTATTTAAACTTTAATGAAAACTATACTAACATACTACACTAAAAGCTATATTAACTACACTAAAATAATATATTGCCATAAATATTGATCAGCAGTAATACTACTACTGTGTGTTTAGTGCTCACAAAGCAAATGTGCTATATTTCATAAAATGTTTGCTGCCTACAAGATTTGTTCTCCTTTTGGATACACACCAGGAAAAAAAGTCTCACGGCACAGCAAGAAACTTTAAAAGTTTTGCTAATTAACAATCAGAGATAAAGATGCAAGCCACCAACACTGTGGCTTTAGAGAGACTTGCCATTCTTGAATATTCTGGTTTTGATATTTGCCTGCTTAATTTAATGAGAAGAGCAGCATTGCGGTAAACAGAACTACAGCAAGTAAAGTCAAAACTACAAACTGGGATTTAGCTGATAATACCACTAGAGTTCACTAAAAGAAAGGAAAAGCATGCATGCTACATGTGCAGTTAATGTGACAGATTCTTTCCATTCATATAGCAAGCCCAGACATCAAAGTTTAAGAACTGTCAGCAGTGTTAAAATTAACATTTGGTGACTGTCACCCCAAAAATGCCTGTATTGTAAATTTTGACATTTTCTGTAGCTTGTTTTTACCTCTCAACGTGCAAAGCTGCGTGAAAGCTGCAGTGTAGCGAGTTAAACAAAGCATACTTATGTTTCTTTACCTTGGAAGCTTATCTAGCAGAGTCTTCAGTTCATCACATATGAGTTTAACTAGGCCACTGTTTATGTTTCTGTACGATACATCAATCATGAAGATATACGCTGGTGGCTTTGGAGGCTTGTTGTTCTACAGAAAAAATGACCATTCACAGGGAAAATTAGACTGTGTCCTGCTATGTTGAAAAAATTTACAGGTGGTACCACAAGGCAATCTAAATACAGTGTTCAGTTGTTTGAAAAATGCTACGGATTATAAATAGCAATTGTTGCAGAAAGTTGACATGTACTGGATAAAGTCCATCCCTGGAATAAAACTTTATTACTGGAAAATAGCAACCTAATGGAATAAAATATGGAAAGGGTAACAGTTTATTAGATAAGATGAAACAAACATTTTCTGTTGGAATTTAAGTGTTTAAACAAACTTGCCTTTTGGCTTTGTTCTGTACACATACTGTTTTTGCATTCCCTATATCAATACGCAATATAATTTTGTTAATATGAATGCTTAAATTCAGTTTTTGTTAGCATTTGCCCAACTTTTAAGTGATTTCTAACCAATCTGGAAACAGAAAATACAACTTAAGTACTGAACCAGAATTAAAAAAATCTCAATTCTTAGCAGTACTAAGTGGTGCATCCTGCCTGCCCTGCTGTCTCGTGCTCCAATGCATGCTGGACAGCTTAATCGGTACTTTCAGGAATATGCTGACTTTCTGAAAGATAATCAAAGCATGACAGTGGAACATTCAATGTATGTAACTGCTGCATATAGAGCAGGGACTTGGGCTGGTATGGATTCCTTTGGGCATAACTTCTTAGTCATAGTCTCTCATTCATAATGTAAGTGGCATACAAATCGTGACATACACTACTGGCACAAGGTTCTGTAAGTAAGAAAAAGTAAGATGAAGGGTTTTTGTTTTCAAATAAAGCAATGCAATGCTTAGAGATGTAGCCAGGAAGAAGATCATATAAAGTGAACATAGCAACAGTAATCACCATACTGCCTAAGACCAGTTTTCCTAATTCTCATTACGATGAGTAGGGGTCACTAACTGGCACTACATTCAGGACAGGTTTTCATTATACTGTTTCACAGCCTTCATATATAGACTTCTGGCTACTTACCAAATTATCCTTGTTAAAACTGAACCTGAAAATATCCCATTTAAGAAAAAAATAATCTAACTCTTCAATTATGACTTATCCATAGTCCCTAGCACACTTGAACTAAACATTATACCCTTGATGTAATTTCATTTGAATCACGTAAATCAGGATTAACTCTTGTCAACTAAAGCCAGTGTTTTTAAAAGCTGTTCTGTTTACTGTGTTTGGATTCTAGCTTCAAAAACTACATCAAACCCTACTTCTAAACTCTTGTATCGCATCACCATTTACAAAGAATCCCTGCATAATTTCTGACAAAGATATGGCGGAAATGAGGACTTGTGCTCTTGCCACATCCACTTAGAAGGAGCGCAATAATGCAAAACAGCTGTTATTTGTTAACATTTTTTGTAGCTGTTCATCCTTGTCATTTGATAAGAACAAAAGGAAATGACTTTTCAGTTCTGGTCTTAAACTAGATTTATAAAAGAATTAAACTTTTGTAACTTGGAGTAAAACAGAAAATGAATCCTAAAATAAGGATAACTTCTCTAAAAGTTAATGACTTAGCATTTCCAGTGTGTGTGTTGATTTTTTAAGAGTTTTATTTTTTGTAACATTCTAGTAAGTCTACAGATTGGTCTTTGCAACAAGACGACAGACCATAACTGGATGACTTAGCAAGGAAACTCCCTGATCCAAGCCCTATGGCAAAAGCCACTGCACTAAAAGCTGCACTGTGACGATGACTGCATCACACAGGGTTACACTCTGCAGTAGAGAAAAAGCACTGTGAAAATGGCACAGAGCCATTCAGTACACATAAGCTTCCAAAAGTTTAGCTGCCAGAAACCAGCAAAGCTTAACCGAGTTTGATGGAGCTACACGAAGGATCCCGCACTGTATTCCTGTAATGCCTCACTGCAGTTCTGGGGTTTAACCCAGATCTCAATACAATCTATATAGGTTATATCAGAGATTTCACTGGATTTTGGAGCAGCACTCTAGTGAGAAAGAATTAAACCGCTTCATTTTTTTTTGTACGAACAATAATTTGATGGTCTGAGGAAGTTACTGGTATCTTCTTCAAATCCAATTGCCTTTCCTGACCTTAGCATGACCTCAATTCCACTGACAGGAAGAAAATTCTGCCTGATTGCAGCAAAAACAGAAAAATATGTCTATACTGTGGACAAAGGAAGGCACACCTGCAGTTTTGTAAAATGAGATAAAGATTTAAAAATTTAAGTAATTTATGCTTTCAGAAGTATCAAATAAGGTTCTCTGATAAAAACCACTAAAAATATTTCTAGTGACTTGAGTGGGCTTTGGATTAAGTTCTTCAGAGAATTAACACTAGGAGAGAGAACCCATTCCGTTTTAACGTACTGGCCAGGTCCAATTTCCTTGCTAAGGTTTTCAATATTGAGAAGGCAATTTAGGCACGTGTCTGTCTTCAAAATTAATAAAAGACATGCAGCCAAAATGCAACGCTGCATCAGAATTTCAACTGTAACTTCTAAACAGTGCAACATGCTAGTTAGGACCAAACAAATGCCCCAGTTAAAGACTGGTGATCCATGACTTTACTGTGCTGTTATTCTTGCTTTTAAGTCTTGTACTCTGCAGCACAAAAGAACAAAACATAATATTGTACACTTAAATTCTCCGCATCTCTACACATTTTCTAGAATGTTCCTGGACTCTGATATTCAGCTTACAGGTGCATTTACTCTACTGTAGGTATTTAAAGGATTTTGTTTGTTTTGACATAAAATTGTAAATTAGTTTGCATCCTAGAAATACTCACTCGGCAATAATCCAAAGTGGCAACATATTCATAAGATCCCAGAGATAGCTCGGGCCTTTCATAGTGGTCTACTCGTCGGCCAATGTGGTCCAGATGTTGAAAGAAGAATGGAGGGACTGAAAGCCAACACAAGAGCAGAAAAAACACATTTCTATTTTGGGGAAGAAGGGAACAACCCGATAACTTCTTTCAACAGATGCAATGTACTAATGTAGGCTCCTCCGTTACTGATCAACGGAAGAGTTAAACACTTAGCCAGGTTGCAGTGTTTTTTTTTTCCCCACATTGGCACAAACAGAACCTCACAACATTCTAGTAATGCCAGCTCTTTTTGTGTTTGGAGGTTAGGGTGTATCCCCTTATAAATGTCCATTTTCTCCCACCTATACACTGTCAGGTTTGAGTTGGTGAAACTGACCCAGGTCACTTCCCCAGGCAGGAGTCTGCCACCCTCCAGATACAGACTTAAACCATGGCTATTTTTTGTTAGTACAGTCTACTCACAGCTTAATTCCAATCACCAAAGCCAGAGCTCTGCAGAGGGACTATGGTAAAACCCGCACTCTTCCTAAAGCCTGTCCTGCTTTATCCAAAAATACCATTTCACTGGAAATGGCTCTGCAAGGTTCACAACCCTGGGCTACTGTACAGCAAAGACCACTGGGTCCATTATATCGGGAGCCTTCTGCAGGTATAGATAAAAGGTGCAGAACTCCAAAGCATTACGAAATCAAGTGGGTTTGCCATCAACAATCAATTGACATGCAGCTAGTCTAATGGTTAGAGTCACTTTGGGGAAGGAGTCACTTCTGTATTTTAGCTCCTCTTTCCTCAATCTATGTATATTTAGAATGCTTGTTTTTCACATTTTTGCCTGTAAAATG